>NW_006438644.1:549885-565805 GCF_000325575.1 Pteropus alecto | reverse complement strand
AACTGAGTGAAAAGTACATAGATTCCCATGTGTCTTGCCCTACCACACACGCGGCCTCCCCCACTATCAAAATCTTGCCCCGGAATGGTACATTTGTTACACTTGACGAACATACACATACGAACTATTATCATCCAAAGTCCATAGTTTACATTACAGGTCACTCTGGCATTGTACATTCTATAGGTTTTGATAATGACATGTATCCCTATTATAGTATCATATGGAGTTGTTTCACTGCCTTAAAAGTCCTCTGTGCTCTGCTCATTCATCCCTCCTTCATCTCTAACCCCTGAAAACCACCAATCTTTTCAATGTCTCCATAGTTTTGCCTTTTCCAGAATGTCATATAGATGGAAGCTTACGGTATATAGTTTTTCCAGACTGGCTTCTTCCACTTAGTAATATGCATTTAAGATTTCTCCATGTCTTTTGATGGCTTGATAGCTCATTTCTTTTTAATGCTGAATTATATTCCATTGTCTGTATGTAGCACTGTTTAGACATTCACCTGCCATAGGACATCTTGGTTGCTTCCAAGTTTTAGCAATTATGAATAATAGTGCTATAAACATTCATATGCAGGTTTTTGTATGGCTGTAAATTTCAACTCATTTGGTTAAATACCAAGGAGCATGATTGCTGGATCATATGGTAAGAGTATGCTTAGTTTTGTAAGAATCTGCCAAATTATCTTCTAAAGTGGCTGGACCATTTTTCATTCCTGCAAGCAGTGAATGAGAGTTCCTGTTTCTCTGTGTCCTCACCAGCATTTGGTGTGGTCAGCGTTCCAGATTTTGCCATGCTAATAGGTGTGTGATGGTATCCCTATTGTTGTTCATTTTGCAATTTCTTAATGACGTATGATGTGGAACATCTCATGTGCTTATTTTCCATTTACATATTTATTCTTTGGTGAGGTGTCTATTCAGGTCTTCTGCCTGTTTTTTAATTGGGTTGTTCATTTTCTTATTGTTGACTTTAAAAAAGTTCTTTGTATAGTCTGCATAAGAGTTCTTTATCAGATATGTCTTTTTGCAAATATTTTTGTCCCAGACTGTGGCTTATCTTCTCATTATCTTCAAATAGCTGGTTTTCAAACCTTCTTTTGCTGAAGCCTTATGTTCCAGAAGGAGCTTCTGGGTCACCGGATTGGGGACATGGAGCAGAGGGGGAGAGGCCAAGAGAGCGGGGCTCAGGCCTCCCCTTGCCCCCATTTCTCCTTCTTTAATCAGAGAAGTTTGACTACACATAGTTTATAGGTGAGGGTTTCACATGAGGTTCCCTTCCTTTTTCAAAGAGTTTGGATTCTCTAAATGGATTGAAAACCACTGAACTAGATGAACTTCAGGCCCCTTTTAAACTCATAATTCTGGAATTCTGTATTTCCTTTTTGTGATATAATAAAATCTTGCTCTCCTTAAACAAAAATGAGACAAAACTGTCACAGTCATGTAATATTTTTTTCAATACAATTTTCATCCACCATAGTGTTTAGTCGAAATGACAGAACTGGTATACTTAAAGAATATTTGTGCGATCTGCATGCCCACTTATCTCCCTGAGATGGTAATTTTTGACACTAATTATCTTTTTCAAAATAACCAGAGAGAACTATCCACCATTTCAATTCTATATTTAGGAAAAAGAGGGAAAGTATGTCTGAGACTTTGTGGCTCTGGAGGTAAACACACAAGTCAGGATCAAGAAGGTGTGACCTTCGTTACAAGCAAGCAGCGCCGAATATCACAGGAGATTTAAGCAGGGCTGTTCCATTCAGGATGACATGAACATGTGCATTTAGGCCAACTATATGTTCTTAGAAGTGTGTCATTTTTTTCTGGATTTGACATTAAACCAGATGAATGTTTAAAAATGATTTGTAAACATTTATATTCATACTAACACTGATTATTGATTTGGCAGAGGATGGAGGAATGACTTTCTTGTTATTTTATTCATATATTGCCTATTCCACAGGGGATTCGAAATGGCTTACTCAATTTTATGTGATGCGAAAGGAGTAAATCAGTAATTGACAAAATCTGTAAAAAAAGGAAAATAATATCAGTAAAATGATAAACCCAAGAGTCAGATTAGCACACAGAAGTACATCTGTATGGTTTCTAGGAGTGGGCCACAGACTTGGCTCTAAATTTGCTTTGCTTGGCCAAAGAAAAGAGAAAAACACATTTTGTTATTAGGTTCACAGGCTTTTAATAAAAATAAAATAAAATAAGCCAATTGTTCAACATAAAAACTTTCCTTCAGGGAAATCTCCATGAAGGCAATTTCTCACAACCAGGACTTGATAAAGATTGAGTAACTGAAAATTCAAAGTTTTAACCACTGGTGAGAAATCAGAGTGCAAATATTTTGGGTTGCCAGTTAGGAGAGGATCCATAGGTTTTGATGATCAGCTGGGCAGTGGTTAGGGATGAAGACTGCCTATGAAAATTGTTAACTATATGTGGTATCTGATAGGATGAGCTCAAGCCTTTACTATTACGCCAACAAATGTGAAGGTCAAGACCCGGGCTGAGGCACTGTAGGCAGTAGGATAGATGCATAATGTGAAGCGGCGAGTATTAAAATGCTATTTCATCTCTTGATGTTCTAGATCAGAAGTCTAATCTCCAATTTGCCTATTCTGTATCATTTTCCTCCCTAAGCATCTGGTCCAGATGTTCAGGTGTATTCTGTTCACTGCTGGCATGTAATAAATTATCCCAAAACTTAAGAGCTGAAAAGAAAAAAAAAGTTTGGATTCTATTGGTCATAAATTGGGACGGGGAACAGAGGGAATGGCTTGTCTCTTCTCCACAATGTCTGGGGCCTCAGACAGGGAGACTCATCAATTAGGGGTAATTTGATAGTCGTGGGCTGGATTCATCTTGAGATGTCTTTATGCACATGCTGGCAATTGATGCTGACTGTTGGCTGGGGCATCAGCTGGATCTGTCAACTGGGATGCTTATCCGTGGTTTTTCCACACAGCCTGGGCTTTGACATACCCTGGTATACTCTACCTCTCAGAAGGTGGTCAGGGCTCCAGAAGCAAGTGCCCCAGCTGACAAGGCAGAAGCTGCATGGCCTCATATGACAGCCCGTTAGAAGCCATGTAGCGTCATTTCCAGCTCGTTTTTTTTAATAAGCAAATCATGGCTCCACCCAGACTCTAGGGAGGAGCTTAGGGTGCACACTCCATGGAGGAATGCTGAGATCATGTTGTAGAGAAGCATGTTAGATGAGAGAGCTTACCGTGGTCATCTCA
Organism: Pteropus alecto; assembly: GCF_000325575.1. Taxonomy (NCBI): domain Eukaryota; kingdom Metazoa; phylum Chordata; class Mammalia; order Chiroptera; family Pteropodidae; genus Pteropus; species Pteropus alecto. The sequence continues at coordinate 562,531 of NW_006438644.1, read as the reverse complement.
GAAAAATACCGTCTGCCCCAAAGTGTAAAAGCTGCTTCTTGCTCTATTGTCCTTAAAATGCCAGGCAAGAAAAGGTGAGGTTCAGGGAGATGAATTCATCCAGGCTGTTTCTGGTCTGCCTTTTCTGGGAAAACAAATGCAACCCTCCAGACCTCCTGAGACCAGCTCACTGGGACTAGAAGTCCCTCATAGGTAATAGATGAGCTGAATACTTGCCATCAAATGTCTCTTTAGAATATCTTCTTCTTGACCTCAGAAGCCGACTGATTGACAGTTTAAGGGTTAGGAAAATCAAAACCCTGGCTGTTTCTTAATAGTTACAGATGTGACTAACAAAAATAAGACTCCTAAGTAAAATATGGATTCGTAATGGCTTTATCTTGAAAGGTATAATAAATCTAAGATACTATTTATTACAAAAATGAAAAATGCAATTTCGTATGTAAAAGTGAGAGACATGGCTGCCATTTAAATTATTTTTTTAAAAAAAGCACACATTTAAAATTTCTTCTCAAGTCAGTTGAATCAGTTCATCAGTTTCACGATCTGAAATCATCATTAAGAGATTTGTCCTTTGAGTCAGCTTGAATGTATTGACATAATGAGTATTTATCTTCTAGAACATCTAGTAGATTTCACTAAAAATTATACTAAATTGATAAATGTCACTGGATCATTAGCATATGATTTCATAGTCATCTGTGCCAAGAAGACACTCGTGGGTATCTAGTGATGCCAAATGAACAGAACAGCCATGCTCCCATGTTGGGTTCTGGCAAAAACATTTGTTTTCGCAGTGATCCCTTTGGTTTTGAGACCACTTAGAAAAGTACTTTGGATGAGTTTGTGATCTTACAAATACTAGTGAATAGTAAACATTGTTCAAGGATTGGGTTATGGACAGATTCTTCACTTTTCAGGTAAATAATCAAAACATCAGTAAAAGAATGGAAGTTTCCTACCTATGGAAAAATATTGCTCAAAGCAATACTCTTTTTGTTCAGTTCACGAAATGAGAAGTCACTTCCTGCCTGGTACAGAGCAAGCTCTTTGAAATCCTCAGTGATATGGGAGCTGTATCTTTGAATCATAACTAACTAAACATTCCAATGTCCTGGGCTTGGCCCTTAGTTCCTCAACTTATCAGTTTCTATGAAGTATGTTAGTATTTAGAATGAATGGTTAGCATGACAAGGGATAATATGGTGGTTCTAGAATCTAGATTGTGGTTTCTATAATAAAATGTGGAAATATTGGCATCTGAAAAGGGAAATAACTTCTAAGTAGACTGTGCAATCTCAGGCCTTAAACATGTGGAAAATGGCAACAAAAAGAGGCATGCAAAACATTCCTGTAGCTTTATCTCTTCTTATACAAATTTATTCATTTATTCAATCAGTAAACCATAAAATATTTCTCATTTTGCATTAAAGTAAGACAAGTTCTATAACAAGCTCCAAAATGTATAACGGCTCAAACACATAGAGGTTCATTTCTTGTTTACTTTGCAGTGCTGAGTGCATGAACAAGTTAGTGACAGAGCCTCTTCCATGTGGTCATTCAGGGTCTCAGGCCGATGGGGGCTCTGCAGAATGGGTGGCTTCCAAGGTCTTCCTAAGCAGTATCTCCATTTAACCAGCCAGAGACAAAGGGGGAAAAAAGCATGGAGGTGAACACATGGGGTGAAGAAATGCACAAAGAGGACATCCTCCAAGTCTTTTTGCATCACGATAAGGTACTTTTCACAGAAAGAAGATTGCAGTCCATGTTTTCAAGATTTTACATTTTAGTGGCCATGTTATAGAGAAACCATTGTAATCATGAGATTCTTAGTTCTAGTTGCACATCAGATTCATCCTTGGGAAGATTTTGCAAACATAGGTATCAGATCTCCACCCTTAGCGGCCAGTCAACGGGTTTAGGTGGAACTCCATGGGAGGTTCTGAAAGACTCCCACCTTTGAGAATCATCAGCCTTGGAGAAAAATATCTTAGAATCGCCAGTAAAAATACTAGTCTAAAAAAACATGCAAATCCCTTTGAATATCTGGAAGTAAAATAAAAATATCATACTTTATCTATACGCATAGTATTTTAAAGAAAAATCAATGCAATTTCATAACTGTCATACAAAGAAAAAATAGTATTAAACTAATTTAAAATAAAATGATATGTATTTAAATGCCCAAGCTTGACTACAGTATAAAACATATAATAAAGTAATAAAATGCTTACAGGTATTGATAATAAATGTTTGGATATAAGAAGATGATCAGGAGCTTTTCTGTACAGTGAGTACAGGCATATCAGAAAGCCGAAGTAGAGATGGATTACCTGAATAAGAAAACTAAAAACTAACCAAGATCTATTTACATACGATAAGAAGAGAGAGATGAATTTGATTTAGTAATAACATGTCAAGAAAAAACAGACTGTCAATGAAAAATATAAATAAATAAATAAAGATAAATTTGTAAATGATTTGGGCTTTATTCTGCGTATTGTCAAATTAATTCTCTTTGTTATAATATAGGACGAGGAAGTGCCAAAGTATACAGAAACATATATCCTTTCTTAGTAGCCCATGACATTCGAGGTAAATATTCATTCTCTGGACCTTATAAAAGACATGTCCTTTGCATAAGCAATCGAGAAGAGATAAATGGGAAAAAGAAACAATACTACATATTAGAGGTGATCAAGAAGTGTGTGGAAAACTTCTGGAGACAATGTCATTGTAAGAACCCCCAAATAATTTTAATATGTACTTTTCACAAAACGGATTGCTTATCATGCTAAAATATTATTTAAAAATATGTAGGAGGCATAATACAATATTTTATTGATGTCTGCTATTTTATAATAATCGATTCTAATTTTGTTTAGAAGAGCCTCATATCTCTTCTATATATTGGCAACCAATTGTGTTGCTTTGTGGGACCTGTTCTATTGCACAGAAATCGTTTCAGCTAAGCGTAGAGTTGAAACTTACGTAATGCATTCAATTGGCAAACTGCATAAAGTCAATAAATTATTTAATAATTTTGAGACAATGTATTCCATCTAAGCTTCCCTCTCTATAGCCAACTTGCACGCTGGACCTTTTGTGTACAACCTTGTAAAAGCTTTCTAAAAGTTTTCACTATGAATTTTTATTTGTAGTAAGATTAGTTCGATAGGGCATTCAAGAAAAAAAAAAAAATACTCCATCATTCCTGCACGGCAACTCCCACTGAGTGGCCGCAGCAAACAAGAGCTGTTCAAACATCCACAAGGGCCAGTACCGTCCCCAAGAAGAAGAGTGGTCACAGAGGAAGCACAAAACAAACATCGAACTGTCAGCCTTGAAGGCCCCCCTGAGCAGATGCGCTATGTGGTCGTGGAGGCGATTCGCAGCAGAAAACCCTAAAGGCTGATCTGCCGATTAAACACTGGGTAAACTGGATAAAAAGAGAAATTCCTTTTAATGTCAGCTTTCTGGCCCAGACACTTACAACTGTGAACTTGAGGAATTTTCTTCACTATCTTTTTTCTTTGAATCATTCCCCCGCCCTCCCCCACTTTTTTTTTTGTTTTTGGTCTGAAGGTCCCTTTGAGGGTCCTTTTAAAAAAGAACCAATGTAGCCCTGCTTGAAGAATTTGTCTTCAGGCATATGGCAAGCCATGGGCCTCCGTAGTCCTCACTTTTCTAGTTCGATGCCGGGCACCCCTGGCTGTGCTAGTACTTCCTTCCATGCCCGCATTCCTCCAACTTCTGGAAGACTTCATGGCTTGGAAAAGGGATGAGGGGTGGAGAGGGGGTTCCTGTGGAATGGAGAGCAAAAAGGAAGAAGGAAGCAAGTATCCAAGCAGAATGAGAAAAGGAGAGAGAGAGAGAGAAAGAGAGAGAAATCAAGAGTCAGTGAGAGCTAGAGAGTGAGAGAGACTGACTTGAGATCTCTTCTTTTTGGGGGTGCCCCTGTGGTCTCAGACTCTTCCTACAACTCCCAATGTTGGCTGCAAGAATACACAGAAGCTCAGATCTGCCAACACATCAAGACTGGATAATGACATACAGATTGTTTTTTTCCATCTTTGGGATTTGGAGCAGCCTTGAGAGTAGCACAAGCCTGCTTGTCACAAGAATGTTTCTGAAGCCAACCTCCGTGTCTGATCACTGGCTCCGTGCTGCTGGGAACAGTGGTCCAGTAGTTCGGGGGGCCACAGACCACCTGGGATATAGAAATTATCGGCAGCCCTGTGTTGCTCTTGCCAGAACACCCGAAGCATCCTGGGAATTTCGATTTCTGTCGTTTCTCTCAAATGGCCTGTTAGATGCAATAGGCAGTAAACATGGACCGAAATTTGCCAGAAAAGCCCAAAAAGGTGATGGCTGCTGTTGCCAAGTATTGGCATTTCAATAAGACTGTATTTTTATTTCTAAGTATATATATTTCTAAGCACAGCTAGGAAGCATCTGCTGACAAGAATGAGAAGATACACTGTGTTGGTGCCAAAACAGGACTGGAGAAACAGGCTCGTTCGGGGAATGGCCTGCCTCCCGAGTCGGTGTTAAGAAAATTCTTTCTCCGCAGGCAATATCTTCTCTTAACACATTAACACTTAGAAGGAAATAAGGCTTGGAAGCTTTATCATCTGACACACTGCACGCACACCGTGGGTTCTCCGTGAAAGCATGCTGAAGAAAAGAATCCACGTGCACACCCAGGAAGATGGAGAGATCAGCAGCCCGAGAGGAAGCTTCTCACACTCGAGTCTGGGTGCCAAGGCTCCTTCCTCCATTGCAAAGGGCATGGTGCAACGCTGGCCATCGGGATGTCTGAGATTCTTGCACGGTCTCCTCTAACCCTGTGTGCATGAGCGGGGAAGCCAAGTGCTACTGAGCGTCATCTTCCCAGGCAGAAACATCAAGGCTGTTTGCTCCTTGAGCAAGGACGGGATTACTAGTGAATGAGGCCAGCATCCTGGGTGGTAACAAAAAGGAAGTTGGTAGAAAACGAATCATCCAAGTTGGATTAACTCAGCTCTGTGGCCTGGGCAGGCTCCCAGGATGTCCAGCCAGACGCACGGCCTCTGGGAGATGTGAGGCTAGGATATATGTGATGACATAGAGCATGGCGAGAGGCAGGGCCATGGGGACTCAGCGGAGGCCACCCCTGCCCCCGACCCACCGGTGCACACCTACTCTGGCATCCTTTAACTCCTAGCCAACCCCAAAGCCACTGGACATTAGACATTTTTCTGATGGACACATATTTTATCCATAGCCCACATGGGACATAAGTGAAGCAATCCAGCAATTTCCTTCTAATCCCACTGCCTGTCTCCTGCTTACTCAATCTGTGCTCTATTTGCTTTGGATCAAAGTGCCTCTGGGTACCAAAAGCTACATTATTCTATTCAACTGCATGTAAGCCCAGACCTGACCATTCTGGGTTTGTCGTTGTTGTATTTGTTTTAGAGCTTAGCCATTTTCCATTTTGGGCAGTTGCGACTCTGTTTACTATGAGTTCCTCTCTATGTAAATATTTTCTCCATTCCTAACCTACAGGTGGCTGTGTGAGCCTCAACCGGTCCCCACATTGCCACTACAAAGTCAGGGGGTGATTAACTTGGAAGCCTTAACTTGAAGGTACCAGTGAGGACAGGAGGGAGAGGAGGAGAAGAAAGATATTGAAGAAACATATTGATGAGGAAATGTATTACATGTGCTCGTTTTTTTATAAATATGTTATAAATATTTACACATGTTTATAAGAATTGTATTTATTTCTATCCAGAGGGCTGAATAGAAGTAAGACTAAAAAAATATTGCTAAATACATATCATCTGGAGAAAATATCACATCATCTGCTCCCTGAGGGATGGAACGATTAGGCAGAATGGAGCTTATTTCTGGAGTATTGGCTGGATAGAAAATGCACCCTTGTGGTCCCAGGACAGGACTAATCCATCCCGCCCTCCTCCTGCTCCCAGTGCTTCCCACCTCTTTATCAATCTCCTTCTTCTGGTCCTTGGGCTGAGCTCACAACTTAGTCGTACAGTCAGGATCCTTTCGGTCGCAGGGGACAGTAACCCAACTCACACTGTCTTAAGTGAATTGGAATGTCTGGATTCACGTGTTAGGAAGGGTACTAAGGTACCAAGCTCCAAGGTCAGATGTAAGAAGTAGGACCACGGGACTGGAACCAGGATTTCCTTTCTCTCCCCGCAATAACTATCACCTCTGCTTAGTGTTACTCTGGTCCATTCTGCAGAAAGGGCCTCCAAAGTGAGAAGATGCTACGACTTAAAAGTCCCATATTCTCCTCCTCCCAGGTCAGCAATACTAGAGGAAAGAATGTCTGTCTCATGACTTCCACCTGCAATTCCAGAAAAGGCTCTGATTGTCTAGCACAGGACTGATACTGTCCAAAAGAATAAAGTTGCCCTAGCATCTCATTTCGGTCCTGTGTCTACCTGTGGCCCAGGATCTGTTGCCAGAAGAAAGGCCACAGGGAAAAAACAGCACGCTCCATGGTCCTCTATCCCCATCGTAAACCTTTCAGCTGAGAATGAAACATACTAAGGCCCTAAACCTGACCTGAGACATAACAGCAAGTTAAAGCCTACCTGGACAAATTACCTGTCAGTCACTTAGCAAATCACTTTCGCTCTCTCTGTGCATCTTGCCAAGAGGTCCCATGTTTCCTGAGCATCCCCATCATAAAGACCAGATCGCGGTCAGCTTGTTGGGCTTTATTCTCAGCTTTGCTCCATTCTAACGAGTTATCTTGGTTCATGCGGCTCTCTGCCTTTTGGTTTCTTTGTGTGAAAAGGAACAATAATGCCCCTCTCACAGGGTTGTCGTCAGCATTAACGGGATAGCTCGTGTCGGTGTCAGATCTGTCAGAGAAAGGGGGACTTGCGGAACCACATGGCCAAAAGGCTTATAGTGCCGCTCCTGGGAATCTTGATGACAAAACCTGGAAATTGGCTCACACGTAGGCAGCTTGGATCAAATGAGTCCCAAACTTCCCCCTTGCTGTGCAGAAGTAGAAAAGGCTCTGGGTCAGTATCGTGTCCCACGCACACCCCCCGTCTCCTAGACATCATCTTCTTTGAGTTTCTCTCTCTCACTCTCTCTCTGCATATTCAGGAGTATACACATTTCTGTCCAGCACTCTGAAGTCTCTGGAAGAGAAGGACCATATCCACCGAGTCCTGGACAAGATCATAGACACCTTGATCCATCTGATGGCCAAAGCAGGCCTGACCCTGCAGCAGCAGCACCGGCGCCTGGCCCAACTCCTCCTCATCCTGTCCCACATCAGGCACATGAGGTGAGGCACCCTCGGGTTCCCCATGGGACAGACACAAAGTAACAAGCCCCCAAGTGAATGTTACAGCTGGTCCAGCAAGGGCTGATGCCTGGATGTGGCTAGCACACTTGGGACAGTTTCTGGCACATAATAAGTATCAATGCTTTGGGAGGATGGAGGAAGAAGGTTTTAGATCTGTCTGGGGCACAGGGCAGGTGTCAGAGAAGGCTTCGTAGAGGACATGATATTTGCACTTAGTTTGAAACGTGTGAGGTCTTAAAGGGGGAAGAGTATGCAGGGTGCAGGTCAGGGGGAAGGGCAATGTGTGGTCATTCGCTTTGTCCCACCCAATCAAAGGAAGTCTGGAAGCACACCCATCTTCCAAAGGCACTGGGTACATCCTGTGTCATATGCTACCGACTTACACTTAGAAATCTTAAATGAGAGAGTCTTGGTCCAGATGCCTCACGGAGGGTCAACGTTGACTCTTCCAGCCCTCTCAAGTCCCTTCTTGTCACCCCCACTGGCATTATCCTAGCCAAGCCATCATTTCCTTTAGGGTGTCACCAGCCACCTAGCACTTTCTCCAGCCTCCAGTCTTGATCTTTATAATCCATTCTCCACAGTGAAGCCAGAGTGATCATCCCGCTGGCTGATCATATTGTCCCCATACTTAAACCTTGAAATGACTTCCCATTGCTTTTAGGTAAAAGTATAAGACCCTTTATTTTGCTTATATTACTTCTTATGCTCTAGCGCCTACTTAACTTTCCAGGACTTCCTCACAGTCCGATCTCTAGCCAGAAACAACTGTTCTATGAGTCATGGAGAAGTCTGCTTCAGGCGGCACAAGGGCTGAGCTGCTCTATCTCTACTGGGCTCACTCACACATCTGTGAGTCAGCTGATTTAGACTGGACACAGCTGGGAGACTCTGCTTCAAGCTGCAGGCCTGCAGGTTGGCCAGGTGACTCTGTCTCATGTGTCTCTTATCCTCCTGTACCTACAGGTTAGCTGGGACATATTCTTCTCATAGCGATGGCAGAGGAACAAGAAAGCAAGCCGGGTTGGGCAAGTTCATTTTAATCTTTTAGTTAAGTTGCATCTATTAACATTTTATTGGCCAAGCAAGTTACATGATGAAGCTCAAAGTCAAGATCGTAGACACGTGGCACAGGGAGTGAATATTCCTGAACAGTAAACCAATCTATCATAGCTTAGATGTCACTCCTTGCAGGAAGCATCTCCTGACCCGTAACATCTAGTTTGGACTTGTACCTGTTCTTCCCAATCGTTATTAGCCATTGTATGATCTTCCTGCCTCCTCAGACTGTAAGCAATGCGGGGCAGCTATCACGATCCATCTTCCGTACTCTGTGTACCCAATATGACCTAGCACAGGGCTTGGCACATAGTAACTACTCAATAAATATTTTCTATAAGAGCAAAGGAAGGACATTAGCAGAGGAAATAGAGCCTTTCTGTGACAAAAGGTGAAAGCGGCCACATTTCCATTCTAAATAGACGTGTAGGGTATCTGGCCACAGGCTTAGTGGATTTTCTTCCCATAAAAAGAACTCAGCGTACAGGGAAGAGATGAAGAAAGTGGTAGATTTTTTTACTCCATGAAGGTTTCAAAAATGAGGTGAAGTGTTGACACTACAGAAATAAGTGTGACCTTGGGCTTACACGAGGACCCTAGGAATGAAAAAGAGATTCCTTTTCCTAGTGGCTATGAGGGAAGGGCCAAGTGTCTGAAAAGGGTTGGATTAATTTTGAAGGGGCTTTTGAGACTATGGGTCACATGGCAAGAAGTTTTTCGCATTAAAGTCCCAAGTGCTATCCTTTCTGGAGACAACCTTTGCATTGTTAGCTTCTTGAGAAAATAAATGTACTTTTTGTTCTTCGTATCCCTCATAGCGCCCTAATGAAGTCTTAATGTCATATATGCTCACGGCATTATATGAGGGAATGAATGAATGAACAAATTCCTTGAGTATTTCCCCTACCCTATGAATTTGAAATTCCCAAGTGATGACTTCCATTTGGCAAAGTTTGGGAGAAAGTGAGTAGTCTCTGTTCTCAGGGATTCCCCAAGAATCCCCAGTGTCACAGACAAAGGGCTCACCTTGGCCAGGTGGAGTTGGTGACTGCATTTGGAGCACACATTTCCAATCTTTTCCCATCTGTATCTTGTGATGATCATTACAAAGAGGACAGTGGGGACTGTATCCAAATAACATAATCCTCCACCAAACTTCCTGGCTAAGAGAGTGATCTTCTTGAAGAACTGTATTGAGCTAGGAATTTCAAAGCTGTCACAGAAACCATATATTGAAGATGAGGATTTTTATTTGTTGGTGGGAATTACTGAATTTTCAAATCTATTAACTGCTCTTTAGTATTAGCAACCCTAATTAGTTAATACCGAATATATTTGCCCTAAATTTATAGGTCTTGCTGGTTTTATCGGAAATATATGGTGGAGAAGTGCAGCAGAGAGAGAACTCTCTAGAATTTCTGTTTGAATTGTGTGAAAAACTGGAGCAAATTGCTATTCCGTTGAAAGCTTTGAGCATTCTCTCTCCCTCCCTCCTTCTCTCTTCTCTCTCTCTCTCTCTCTCTCTCTCACACACACACACACACACACACACACACACACACACACACACACACTCAATATTTGGGTGCCTCATTATGGCCCATCTAAATCACAAGCAGTCTGTTTTATTAAGTTTACCCCAGCCATATGTTGTTGCTCAAAGAATTTAACACAAGATTTCATCTGACCGTAATTGTGATTCACGAGGGTGCACGAGCAAGACAGTGTCAGAACCGGGGGACATTTCACTTTACCACTATTTTAAATTAAAATAAAACCCCCCCAAAACAAATTACCACTTAAAAAAATGTAATACAGGTTGTCGTGTTGTAATAGTTTTGATGCTCTGTTTCCATGGCAGGTCTCCGACTTGTGCTGACTTTTCCCCTACTAAAAATGCGGTTATATTCTAGGACATTCTCTTGGTCCTGCCTACTCATTTTTAAATATTTTTCAATCTAGATAACAGTTATTTTATTTTATTTATTTTTTTCCCTGGTAGTGTGGTGGGGACAGAGCAGAATTGGGGATGGCGGAGGGCAGAGAGTGGTAAAAGAAATGTCATTTGCCTGTATTTCCCTATGTCCATTTACTCCCTATTTTCTGGACATTTATCACATTCTCGGCATTGTCTAAGCCTGCAGGATGGGCAAATCACTGTCCCTCATAGAACATGCACTGCGTGTGTTCCTGTGTGTGTGTGGTCAAGAAAAAATAAATATACACACGCACACACACACACACACACACAAATTTCAGGTTGTCAGAAGTGAAGGCAGGAAAATAAGGCAATGCAAAAGGGGGTGGGGAAGCTGCAGAGGCTCGAGGCCACTGCCCGTTGGGGTGGCAGAAAGCCTTTCAGAGGAGGCGACATTTGCAGATCTCAGTGAAGTGCACTCCAGGCAAAGGGAAGAGTGAGTACCGATATCCCGAGTCTGGGAGGAAAGAGATCTTAGTTTCCTCAAGGGATAACACAAAAACCAGCGTGGCTAAAAGAGGGTGCGTTTGGGAGAGAAGCTCTGAAAGGCTGGCAGAAGCCACATGCGTTGGACCTTGTAGAGTGCGGAAAGAAATTTAGATTTTATTCTGAGCGAAATGGGAAGACACTTGAAAGTTTTAAGCAAGGGAACTTCTTAAACTGTTTGCTGCATTTAAAAAATGCCCTTCTATTTGGCTGTATTTCTCATCTGTTCTCTTCCGAGATGTAATACTCATAGAAGGGAATAGGATCTCAATTGAGTCACTGGTAGGAAGTCACCTGCTTAGCGAATCCTAAAATGGCTCTTTGAACAGGAAGCAAGATTGGCAGTTTCCACTTCCACCATCTAAGAGTTTCAGCAGACCTTCTGGTTTGCGACGGTCTAAAGTGGCCCTCTCTGTGTCCTTCCGCCCACAGTAACAAAGGCATGGAGCATCTGTACAACATGAAGTGCAAGAACGTGGTGCCCCTCTACGACCTGCTGCTGGAGATGCTGGACGCCCACCGCCTGCGCGGCTCGACCAACCGCGGGGACACCCCGATGGCGGAGACGCACCAGAGCCACATGGCCGCCACGGCCCCCACCTCGTCACATTCCTTGCAAACATATTACATCAGTGGGGAGGCAGAGAGTTTCCCCAGCACAATCTGAGAGCTCCCCGGCTCACCCAAGATTCCAAGAATCTCTTCAGCGTTTTACCCACGTCATATACATCACGACAGCAAATTTCTGCTCCTGCGCACACTCCAGCATGCACCCACCGCCGTGGCTTTCCGACACGAGTGGCCATTCATTTGCTTGCTTAGTTCTTAGTGGCGTACCTTCTTCTGGCGACAGCCGAAGGGATTCCAGGGCTACATTCTTTGTAACAGTTCTTTCCCCCTTTGCTACATGACTAAGCTTGAGGATTCCTGTAGCTTTTTTTGACTGAACTGAGGCTCAGATGACTGTGCACTGGAGCTCCTTGTTGAGAGCCAGGCCTGGAGAGTGATTTCACCTCTGTGGAAGCACTTTTAAATGAATCTAAGAATAAGCCACAGGAAAGGATTGAAAGTGGCTCCTTTAACTGCTGACTTGGAGAAAGCTAGATCAGGGTTTATTATAGCATCCTCTTGTATTCCTATAGGAATATACCATTTTATTAAAGTAACACCTAGAAGCTTTTGCTCTGTTGCTTGGTGATAGCAGAATATTCAGATTATTCATTTCCCCTATAGGAATAGAAGATGCACACAGGGAAGGACGATCCCCTACTCGTCGAGACTTTGTCAGCTTAATACCTTGCACCTTCAGATTTACCCAATGCTCTTCCACTGGCTTTTGAGAGCACTATGTCCAGGTCATGGCTTTTGGTTAATGCTCGCTTCCCATGGATGGACCTGTGGAAAACAACCAGTTGATTCCCGTTGAGTCACCTCTACATACACCAGTGTCCCTGTGAGGGATACATTTTTGTTTTCGTTTTATAAGGGAAAGCCCTCTTCCCCCAGGACATGCAGTAAATTAGCTTCAGGACCTGTTCTGGTGTGGTCTCACACTTAACAGCAGAGGGCGCTATACTTGGCTCTTGCCGGTATGCAACTTACACAGAAGGTGAACTAGTTAGTCCTGGGGAGGGTCCAGCCTATGACCAAAAGCAGTTTAAATGAGCCGGAACCCTGGTGACACTGTGAGCCCTGGGACACTGGGCTCAGTAGTAAATGTGCATGATTAGTGTAGGTACTAGAGAACAAGGAGGAAAGCAGGCTAGACACTGGATAAACCT
>NW_006438644.1:548364-549819 GCF_000325575.1 Pteropus alecto | reverse complement strand
CCGATCTGATCCAGCCCCAGGATCCCGGGCGGCGCTTCTGCTCTTAATTTCCCCACGTGGCCCTGACTGCAAACAGCGGTGGCGGACAGCTGCGTTCCTACAGGTGGCCGAGCTCACTCTGGAGCCAGGGAGGAGGTCAAGGAGAGGGGCAAGCCCTCCTCAGGGTCCTGGGGCCGGGTCAGACTACACACACCTTGTTTAGAGGTCGTTCATCTAAAAATAAGGGTTTGGCCTTGAGGGGAGAAAAAGAGCTTCTCTCAGAACTTATTTCATTCAACTCTATAACCCAGGAGAACGGGACTAGACGTGAGCCACAGGAATCCATTGATCTATAGGCTAAAAAAAAAGGAAGTCTCTCTCCAGCCACAGGGCAGCCTTCTCTAGGGCCTTTTCTTCTCTAGAGCAATTATAGGTTTCCTCTTCTCAGCCAAAAAGAAAGTTTGGTTTCCTCCAGTGACCTCATTGTCTATAATTTGAACCCCATCGAGAGGTGACGTGTCAGCCAACGACCCAGCCAAGCTTCTAGGGCTTCTCCCGGGATGTCCATTCAGGAAAGAGGATTTCCCTTATTTCTAATTGCCCAGTAAGTGATGGCCAAAGACTGGGAAACAGGGAGGGCCAAAAATAAACAAATAAATAAATAAAAGGGGGGGATGTTTCATATATGTGCATCTAAAATCTAAATTTGGGGGCAATTTTATGTATCTTCATTAAGAATATGTTTAGAACATATTTTTTGTTGTTGTTTTTGTTTAAGAAGCACCTTATATAGTATAATATATATATATTTTTGAAATTGCAATGCTTGTTTATCAGACAATTGAATGTAGTAATTCTGTTCTGGATTTGATTTGACTGGGTTAACCTGCAAAACAAACAAAAAAATATTCAGTTTTTTTTGTATGCAGTCATTGATACCTAAGGCCTGGTGATTATTCATTTCAATGAAGATCACGTTTCATATCAACTTTTATATCCACAGTAGACAAAATAGCACTAATCCATATGCCTATTGTTGGATATTGAATGACAGACAATCTTATGTAGCAGAGATTATGCCTGAAAAGGAAAATTTATTCAGGGCAGCTAATTTTGCTTTACCAAAATATTAGTAGTAATATTTTTGGACAGTAGCTACTGGGTCAGTGGGTTCTTTTTAATGTTTATACTTAGATTTTCTTTTAAAAAAATAAAAACAAACAAAAAAAATGTTAGGACTCTAGATGATATAATACCAGCTAAATCCAAACAATAATACAGTGGAGGGTTTTACGTTATTCATCTAATGTGTTTGCGTTCTGTTAAGACACTACTATATTTGAAATGGGCAGAGAACACCAGATGGCTGGAATGTTAGCCTAGGAGTCTCGAATAATTTCAGAAATCTCTTTTTTTATTCTTATTTGAAGTGCCACTAATGGACAGCTGACACTTTGCAGCTGATGTTGCCATTGG
>NW_006438644.1:546308-548333 GCF_000325575.1 Pteropus alecto | reverse complement strand
AGAAAATTCAGAGTTTGGAAGACATGATCTACCTGGGGCGGGGGTGGTGAGGTAGATTGGGGACGTGGGTTCAGGAATTTGGAGAAGGAAAATACCATAAGAATCTGGAAAGTGCTGTGAGCACATCGATACTGGGATCTGGGGCATGCACCAGGGTTCCGACTTCTGCCCTATAAACCACAAATAGCTAGCTCTATCTGAGCCATTTCTAAAATGGCAGCTTGAATTCCAGGGAAGAACGAGTGACATTCACAGTACAGTCCAAGGAATAGCCAGCGGTCTGTGCTGCTTTCAGCCATTGCCAAGCACGAGGCTTGTAGTGATTCTTTAATGCTGCCATGCAACAATCAGAGAGGCTACTTCACCCAAAGAAAAGACCCTATGGAGGTTGCAAATCTCTAAGGAAGTGCAGTCTGTGATTAGATTTCCCTATTAACCTCGCAAGGATGCTTAACCATGCCATATCCTATGCCTTTTGGGGGCTGAACAAATAAAGGACTTACTGATGATTTACTTGTGGTCACGTCAAGGTGTTCTTACCTTAAAGTCTTATACACTGAAATGGCCACTGATGTAGGCCATCGGTTTAGAGTACCCCTACATAAAACCAGATCCAAATCCCTTCCTATTCATACTCTCCAACTCTGAGATGGACTGTGGATACCGATGATCGATCACTAGGATCGTAGTCATGACTAACATTCACGGGCAGACTTGCTTCTGGAAACCAGTTGTTACAGTAGATTATGAGGCAACCGTGGTTCTCTTTGGAGCCAATCTTGGGAGGATGAGCCCGAATACACTACACACTTCCTTAGGCGAACTACCTGAAAACTCACTCACTCTCAGCTGGAGCAGATGAATTTAACTGTGGTCCCAAACACCCATCTTTTCATTAGTGTGACTGCACTGTTTCCGACGACATTTTCTTTCCATTTGGATTAAAGTGAGTGTGGCCTCTTAAGTCATTTTCAACTGTTTTCTAAGTAACTGCTGCCTCTATTATGGCACTTCAATTTTTGCACTGTCTTTTAGATATTCAAGAAAAATTTCTATTCCTTTTTTTTTTTTTTTTGCATCCAAATGTGCCTGAACTTTTAAAATGTGTAAATGCTGCCGTGTTCCAAACCCATCTTGAGTGTGTTTGCACAGAGCTGTGTACCCTGGAGACACCATACAGCCCCAGGAGCCGGTGCCTGAGACACGGACCCCTTTGCATTCACAGAGAGGTCATTGGTTCTAGAGACTTGAATTAATAAGTGACATGATGCCAGTTTATGTTCTCTCACAATGTATAAAAGATGCTTTTTGTGCACTACATAGTCTTCAGTGTAGAGCTCTTGTTTTATGGGGAAAGGCTCAAATGCCAATTTGTGTTTGATGGATTAATATGCCCTTTCGCTGATGCATACTATTATTGATGTAATTCTGTTTTGTTGAGCTTTGCTTTGTTTAATGAAACACACTTGTAAACCTCTTTTGCACTTTTGAAAAGAATCCAGTGGGATGCTCAAGCACCTGTAAACAATTTTCTCAACTCATTTGATGTTCAAATAAAGAATTAGACAAAAGACAACAGGTTTGTTTTTTGTAAGCTCTGCCTCTTGCTAATGCTTCACCACTGACCGCCTGAGATCAAGATGATAAAGTGCATCAGAAGAACACAGTGAATCCTGATAATCGGTCTGATGCCAGGATCCCTGTCTACATCCGCCCACCTGGCACAGGACAAAGTATGTGGACCCTGGAGTCAGGCAGACTTGGCCTTACTTCTTACCTCTTCCACGTACAAATTTTATGATAGAGTTTCCACGCCCTCATCAATGAAGTGGCGATAGTAACACCCCATTCGTAGGGTGGAGTGAGGATTTTATGAGGTGCTCGCTAAAATGGTAGCTGTTTTCTAGTGCCTAACCCCAAACCCTTCCTGTGAAGGAGAAGAAAGAAGCTTGAGAGTAATTATTTATGAATGAGTGAGTGAATGCATGAATGAGTGACCTGAAGCTTATATAATTTCCCCAACAC
>NW_006438644.1:526916-546278 GCF_000325575.1 Pteropus alecto | reverse complement strand
CATGCCCCCCACCCCCAGGTTTCAGTTTCAAGACTCTGTTCCCTTTGCAGAGCTACCTGCACCTTCCCTTTCACCCATTTCCTCTGTGAGTTGACTGATGAATCGGAGGAAAAAACTAATGTGATTTATTTAGTCAACATAATGTGCACACAGGAGCTGAAGTAAGACTACTCAGTTCATATCCTCATTCTGCCATTTATTGTGTGACCTTGGGCAACGTAATTTGCCTGTACCTCATCTTCTTTACCTGTATCTCATCTTCTTTACCTGTAAAGAGAGCTAATAGTGCCACCTGCCTGGAAGGATTGCTGTGAAGACTATCTGGATTAATTCATGGACAGCACATACGGACAGTGGCTGCCCTGCTTCTCCCCTGCCCGAGTCCTCTCCACGTCTGCACTCACATCTTTTTTTAGGATGAGTTTAGGTTTTTCATGTTGTTTGAGTCATTTCGATTCCAGGAAATTTTCGATTCCCTGGGCAGTTCTTCGATCCCGATTTTCCTTGGTTTCTTCATGTCTAAATGGAAATAAGAACAAAACTCACCTCATAGGGCTATTGTGAGGATTAAGAAAGATAAACGTCTGAAGCGCTTCGTAGAGGATGGAGCATAGAAAGCTCTCTATACGTATTAGCCATCAGTACTGCAATTGTCTCCCTCAGTGAGCATTTACATTTAATGGAATCGTTTATAGGTTTAGATTTACATCTTGCATCTTGTTATTGTTTGGTACATCTTCTGTGTTTTTTCATGTTTCTTTTCCTCCTCACTGGCCCCCCCTTTTTTTTTTTTTTATCTAGTAATTTTAGAATACTATTTTAATTTTTCTGTTTATTTTTTTCTCATTTCAAAATTCTTTTCTTAGTGGTTGATCTTACACTGTGCACCATAACCTACCACAGTCTATTTCAGACTAATAGTAAGTTAAATCTGATCAAATAAAAATAAAATAAATAAAAATAAAATAAAAATCTTTGCTCCAAAATAGCTCCATTCTCTCTCTCCTTTGTATTACTATTGTCATGTATATTACATCTATATATGTTATAATCTCAACAATAAAACATTATATTTACTGGCTTATGCAACTTTGTATTCTTTAAGGAAGTTAGACAAAAAAAATGAGGAAAATATCTACTTTTAAAATATTAATCTACGTATTTACCACTTTTTAGTTCTTCCTGTGAATTTGAGTTACTGTCTGGGATCATTTTCTTTCAGCCCAGAGGAATTCCTTTAGTTTTTCTTATAGGGCAAGTCTACTAGCAATGAATCCTCTGTCGTTTTTATCTGGCGATGTATTTATTTCACCTTCATTTTTGAAGAATTGATGTAGAGTTCTTGGTTGACAGTATTGTTTATTTGTTTGTTTTCATCCCTTGAAATGTATCAGCCCACTGCCTCTGGCTTCCATTACTTCAATCCTTTTGATGTTCACCTGTATCTGATGAGTCCCCTTTTCCTTGTTTTCGAGATTTTTCTCTTTGTCTGTTTTTGTTTTTGAACCACGTGACTATGAAGTATTTAGGTGTAGATCTTTTTGTATGTAGGCTATTTGGGATTCACCGAGCTTCTTAGATGTGTGGATTGATGTTTTTCATCAAGTTCAGGAAGTTTTCGGTCATTATTTTTCAAATAATTTTTCTCCCCCTTTATCTCTCCCCTCTCCTCTGTTACTCTCATTATCTACATGTTGGTACATCTGATGTTGTCTCACAAGTTTTCTAGGCTCTGTTCTTTTTTCTTTAATCATTTTTTCCTCTCTGTTCTTCAGATTAGGTGATTACTGTTCATCTGTCTTCAAAGGAACTGACCCTTTTTCATCTGCCATCTTGAATCTGAGGTTGAACTCTTCCAGTGAATTTTTCATTTCGGTTATTGTCTATTTCAGCACTAACATAAAAATTTAGTTCTTTTCCCCCTTATAATTTCTATCTCTCCTTGAGAATCCCTATATGTTGATTCTTTGTCATACTAATTCTTTAAATGTTATTTTTTTAAAGCTATCTTAACATATTTATAGTAGCTGCTTGGAGTCTTTGTTAGTTAAAACCAACATCTGGGGAGACACATAAACAGCTTCTCTAGACTTCTTTCATTCCTAAGTATAGGTCACATTTTCCTATTTCTTCACATATTTAATTTTTTATTGAAAATGGAATGTTTTAGACACTATATTACAACAACTCTGGATTCAGATCCTCCGTGGTAGTTGCTGTTTGTGCTGTGTTCTGTTGTTTCTTCGTTTTGTAACTCATCTGGGTTAAATATATGAAAATCTTCTCTCCTACAGCAATTGGACTCTGATGTTTCTTCTAGAACATTAAATTATTCTTGTTTTGGTTTTTAAGCCTGACTAGGACCTGCACCTGTGTCTGCATAGCTTTGCAGTTATCCAATGATTGGACAGAGATTATCCAACACCTGGAGCCAGCTAGGCTTCTATCCTCAGCTGATTGCCCCGGGTGTAGATAGAGGAGCACATTCGATTGTTAGACTGTTTTTAAGTCTGACTCAACTTTTTGCCTGGGCATTTTCTGGTCTCCACTACGCATGTACACAGCCTCAGCCAGGAATAAGCTGCCAGAACCTCAGGGTGGCGACAGCCTCAGGGTGGCAGAGCCTGGGCCTTCCCTGCTCATCCACCACATTGGGTGAGCTGCTCGAGACCATGGCCATAGCGACAAAGTTGTCGATCCTTACACTGTGCCTTGCTCTGGTGCTGATGGAATTGTGGGAATTGGGGGTTGAGGGCAGCCCCAGGCCCAGAATGCCACAGATTTTTTTCAAGCCTAAACATCTCTCATTTTGTTATATGCCTTTGGTTATTTTACAGTGCTGAAATGGCTGTTTTTGCCAATTTTGTTCAGCTTTATAGTTGTTTTTTGAAGCAAGGATTTACCAATCTTCTCACCCAGCCATAGCTGGAAATTCCCCTTATCATTCTTCTTGAAATACCAAGGAACAGAGTTGTCTGTGTGTGCCATGTGTTATTTCCGATGTTCAGTGAGCTTTTGGGAGAGTGTTTAGCAATCTACAGAACTTTTAAATCTACTTGTTGGGGTAGATTTGAAATGACTGACTGCGGGTAGATTCAACTTACACACTGGTTCCAGAGCACATTCTCCAATGTGATGTATTCTTAAGCCTTTGGGAACATTGAAATTTAGGATTACTATATTTAGATTTATTTCTCTAAGAATATAGCAAATTTGCGGTCAGCAAAATTTCATGACTTTATTACTTGGATTATATGCATTAAAAAGCTAGCTTTAAGTTCACAATCATGGTCACTTAAAATTGACATATTTGCAACTACCACCAAAAGAGGAGAGCTAAGTCAAGGTGAGATGTTCATTCAAGATAGAAACATACTTTCGTACGGAACTGCCTATAGATTATCTGGAATACCTGGTTGAAGGCATAGGTATGGGGATGCTGAATCCTCTGCAACAGGAGGCACCTCTGCAGAGACTGGATGAGCTCTAAGCCACAATGCTGACTAGGTTTTCTCAGCAAGTGGCATGATCTTTGACTTTCCTTTCAACCCTGAGTCACAACGAATGCATGCGCATACACAGAAGGGTACCATTTACGGGTGCTTCACTATGCCAAGTACTAGCTTTATGCAAATTTTCCATGTAATCCTTACAGCTGTGATATGAGGGTCGATATATTGTTATCCTTACTTTACAAATAAAGACAGGATTCACCCAGGTAAGTAAGATTCCCAGGATCGGAAATCTCATGAATTGGCTCAGTTCTGCTGATTGTAAATGTGATGGGTACTTCTTAAACTCTTAAAGTCACAGAGTACAGATGAAATTTTACTAAAAGCCCAAAGAAAGGAATAAACTTTGTATGTAAACAAGATTTCATATTTTAAGAGTAGCAAGAAAAAGTCATATAAACTTTTAAGGTAAAATGTGACTCTTCAAAGAAATACGGCACTTCGGGCAGGATGCTTCATGCTGTGGCTTTCAGGTTACGAAGAAATGCGTTCCTCCCTTCCCAGTGGGTGGCCCTTGGGCAGGAAAGCTTGAGAAGCTCTTCCGCTATCATCCCTGGCACCTGGTGCCAGTGCTTTTGCTTTCCGAGGTCACACCAGGTATCTTTCCTGCTCCTGGCTTCTGCCAGGAGTGGCAGGTGAGCCGAGGGTGAGTTTCCTCTGTTCCTTGGCGTAAGCGGGAGGTCTATTTCTAGCTGATGACCTGAGACCTTGAAGTCTGAGGCAATGGCACCCTCACTAGCAGCAGGGCCTGTTTCAGAGGTGACTTGGGCCAAGCACCCTCCCCCGCATAGCTACAAGGCCAGTTCTCATCTCATGGCCCACGACACTTGGTATCTGTATAGAACTGATGAAATAGTACCTTTTATCCTAGGTAGATAAAAGTGGGCTTGGGGGACTGGATGGAGCACGGAAGCGTTTGGGCAAACATTTCTAAAAATGATTTTGAAACGGGGTGGGAAAACCTCAGTGGCCAAGCCAGCTAGCATCAGAGGGTGAGATTCCAAAGTTGTCGACTCTGGGCAGTGACCCAGAGGCTGTGGGACAGTCAGCACTCCGAGTGACTGTGCAGACTCGGCGTACCGCTAGACCTTTCTGCAGCATTGGAACTGTCATCAGATGGCTTTTTATTGAGAAATCAATAATTGTGGGAAAGGCCAATGAAAGGTTTGTGAGCCGGTTAACATTTTTACAGATGATTAAATTATTGAGTCCCCCCAGGCTCAGCGGCGTTTAGGCTGTAAATATTCCTGAGTATTTCCACATTTACCACCAGAGAGAGCGTATGTCAATACCCAGGGCCCCAGACCACAAGCCGGAAGGGAACAGGGAAGGACAGGAGGGGAGGGAGCAGTCAGCAGGAGGGATCCTGTCACGGCCTCTGGGAGCTGCTTTGCATGTCGCCCCGGTCCCTCGAGCACACCAGGTGTAGAAGGGTGTCTGAGGCTCAGCTACAGGTGCGGGAGGTGCCTAACTGGGGGCACTAGATGTGTCACTAAGAATAATTACAAGCTAGAGCAAATGACTTCTTCGTTATCTTTGAATTTGTTATTAAATATTTAAAAACACCTCTTAACAATCCTTACAATCTAATCCATTCTTGAATGCTAAACATAAGATCATAATAATGCATAAGGAGAAGCATCAGCGGGTTTATGAAAGACAGGAGGTTTAGCTAGAGAAGCTTGTTTTAATCACTTGGCAATGTTGGTACCAACTGCGTCTAGCCCAGGACCATGAGACTCTGGGTCCAGGAAGTAGAATGACCTGGACCTCAAAAGGAAAAAAACCCAACGAGGCTCCTGGCTCCTTCCTGTGGAAAAAACTGCTAAGTTTTGGCCCAGGTTTAACAAAACAATGGAAAGCCTGTATCGAAGAACTTGAAGTAATGTGGATATTTTTTATGTATTTTCTATGATTGCACAGAGGCAGGAAGAAAAAAATAGATGCTCTTTTATATTTTACTAATAATACTGTTTAATTAATAATATTGCTTTATTAATAAAACAAGAAGTTTGTCTCGTGGCAAGGAGAAGAAGTGAGCCTCGCCCTTTTGAATCTCCCATGTCCCATTTCCAGGAAAGTGTGCTGACAGGTGAGTCCTCCTAGGTCCCCATCCTCTGATATTGGAGACTCAAGCTCTCCGCAACTCCCAGGGATGCGGTGTTCCCTGGGGTACCACAAAAGCCACTAAGAGAAGAGACTGCTTGATGAAACCCCCAGGAAAATGGTGCCAGAACCTCATCAAGCCAATAAAAAAAAGGCTCAAAACCATGAACAAACCAGGTTTTATCATCTGCCAAACGATGTCACCACCCCGGTCCCATCCTACTCATTCCCGCTGAACTCTCGAAAGCCATGTGTACACTCTCTTTGCCAAAGGGCAGTACCCAGCCCTGAAAAAGCAGCTCTGCAGAGTGGCCAGGCCCTGGCCTTGCTGATGTCGGCACCCGAGGCTGAGAGAACAGCAAGGACTGCTGGCCTGGCAGGTGCTTCGAATAGGACATGAGCCGTGCACTCTCTGAGGCCAAAGGATTTGCAGAACCCTCTGTGCCTAGTATGAAAGAAGACACCATTTCCATTCTGAAGACAAACATTAAAACCCTGGCCTCTCACTGCCCCTAACAAAATCCAACAACAACAACGAAGAAACTCGAGGGACCAAAGAAAGAAAGAATTCTTCATGGAAGCCATAGAAGTGTTTTCAGGGAAGAACATCAAATGACAGCCAGACTGAAATGTACGAGACTTGGTCGAGTGCTGAGTTGACCCAGTGGGGATGTCATTTTGAGCAGTCTTGTCGGGGGAGGGGAGTCTGAAAGGCCCAGAGTCACACCTAGTGCCTCTCTCACGAATGGTGTTTGACCTGGGCAACTGTATCTTGTGGGTCAGTGAGCTTGGTCTGTAAAGTGCTGGGGAGTATCTTGCTTAAAGTGGCCTGCAAATGTTTTTCATTTGTCTGTTTTTGTTTTACAACTCTTCAAAAATATAAAATCCACTCTTAGGCCAAGGGCCTACAGAAACAGGCCACAGGCTAAAGTTTGTGACCTGTGTCCCTCATCAAGCCAATACAATTCCAGTCCTCCCCCCACAATTCCAGTCCTCCCCACCCAGCTAAGAAGAGGGCAGGAGTTGGGAGCTGACATCCTGAGGGCACCTCGCCTGGAAGGGGCAGTGGTGGCGGGGCCTGGAAATGCTCACACCTGGGAGACGCACCTCTGTGCCTTCTGGCTGATTCCAAAGCAGGCAGTACGGCTTTGAAAATTCTAAGAGCCTTTCTCCTTCCAGAGAAGTTCCCCTCCTTTTGAGCATGGGAAGATCTGGAAAGCTCTTCCCGGCCGCCATTTCTGAAATCAATCTGAAACTAGAGAAAATGACAATGAAATGGTTAGTATAATCGTCCCTCAGGACTTGCCTTGCACCGTACAGCACATACATGGATGTATTTACTCTCCATAACAACCCCAGGCAGTAGGCACTGATATTATTCCATTTTACAGAGGAGGAAACTAAGGAACAGACAGGTTGCATCATTGCTCAGGTTATGTGTTTAGAAGGTGGCTGGCTTGCCAGCTTGAGCTCAGACGTTTTGGCTCAGGAGTCTCTGCTATAAGTAGGACATCTCTAATAATAAGGACTTTAGAAACGTCCAGATCCTTTTTTCTCTATCAGTTTCTCATTCTGATCAGCAGACTCTGCGGGAGGTGGGGGAGGGGAGGGACTGAATCCCACGTCAAAGCAACAGGGAGGAATCTCGAGGGAGGTTGTTGAGTAGGAGCAGATTTCAAGGAAAAAACAAAACGGAGTAAATCTATGGGTCCTATACTAAAGAGGAAAGGCTCTACTAGTAGAAGCTGCCCGTGACTTCAGAGTGGCTGTTGGTGCCCCGCCCCCATCACTTCCGGTGGTCAGGCTAATGGGCTGATCCCACCTGCAGGCAGGGTGACTTTTGGAGGATGGCGGTAGTTTAGAAGTTGAGGTTTTCCTTGAATAAATGAGTCTCATTCGGAGGACATCTTTCCCAAGAAAGTTCTTCTCCCAGGATTCAGCAAGTTCCCTGATCAGGGAGGGAGCCTTCTTATCGGAAATTGGGGCTCGCACTCCCTATGCTCTTATGCCCTGGAACCAACAATAAATTCAGGATGGCCGCCTAGGGTGGAGTCAGCCACTAGGATTCTGCTACTTTTAATAAACAGCCCGTCACCGTTTGTTTTGGGCATTTCAAGATTTTTTTTTTTAAATTAAAAAGCAAATCAAAAGAAATTTTTTTAACTAAAAAGCAAAATAGTCTCATTAAGAAATACTCTTTTCTTTGTCTTTTAAAATTATCATTATTATTGCAGCAATTTGGATCTTAAAAACAAATCATACTCCTTGTCCCAATTTAAATGTGTTAAAAATAGTTTCTTCCCGTCAAGATTCTATTTACAATGTTAGCCTTGAATTTCACAGATCTCTCTCAACTTTTCCTCGTCTTATACAATTAATGTTTCTTTCTTATGAAAAATGAGAGCATATTATGGAAACTACTCTCTATTTTCTTTTTAAATTAAGAATATATGGTAGACATCTCCCCAGTAAACAAATTAATCTTGGTTTTAAAAATTGTTGCATTATAGTAAATACCGTGTATATACTATATTTTATTCAACAAGGCTCCTGCTGACTGACATGTAAGTTGCTAAGAACTAATGATAAAAGGAGATATCCCTGTCTTATTCCTAACAGGCATGGGGACAGTTATCTTTTTGGAAAATGACGAAGAAGTTCTTTACTTTACATCACCTACAAAATGGGTCCTGATTGATTACAGGTCTACTAGAAGAAAATACAGGCAAATATTTACATCGTCTTGGAGTAGAAAAGGCCTTTTTAATGGACTATCCAGAATCTATAAAGGAAAGAGACCTATCAGATCTAATGACATATAAATTAAAACATTCTATGTAACTAAAGGAACTCTGTAAAGTTAAAACAAATTATATACAAGGTTTATTTTTCTAATATACATAGAGTTCTTTGGAAATAGTATCAAAAGAAAAAAAAACAATAAAAAATAGAGAATAAAATAGACTTCACACAGAGGTAATACAAGTAGAACAATATAAAAAATAAATATGAACTGGTTATAGAAATGCACATTTTTTAAACAAAGGGCTACTACTGCCCTCAAATGAGCATTATTTTAGAAAACTGCTAACATCTAGTTCAGCCCTCTGAACTTGTCTGCACATGAGAATCATCCGAATAACTTCAAACAAATTCTGATCTCTAGAGAACATAATTTATTTGGTTTGGCGTGAGGACTGGGCTCTACTTTTTTAAAAAGTTCCCTGAAAGATTTTAATGTATAGACTTGGTCATTAATCATTTGGGAATGATTTCCATAACTTGGAATTTACAGCTCTAGATTGAGAGAAGGTCTGAGGAAAAGGATTTTTTCTTCTCCCCTGTGGGTGGGATTGTAAATCATTACAACTTTTCAGAAAATAATCTGGCAGAATTTGTTAAAGGTTAGAATGTACATACCTTTTTGATTTAGTAATTCCACCTTGAACAATGAATCTGAGGGAATTGAATGCAGCGCTCCATAAAGAAGCATGCGTATACATGCCAGCATGTTTCCTGTAACATGAATAGCAAAAACCTGGACAAAAACAACTGTTAAAAAAGAAGACACTGAGCTTTCCAATGCAGCAAAGATGCGAACGTATATATTGACGTGTCTGTGGAAAAATGCCGGTCACAGAATAGTAAAAATAGATCCAGTTTTTAAAAACATATGTGTATAATGTTTGCATAAGAAAGTCAAAAGGCACAGAGATTAACATCAAATTGGGAGGTGACTGAGGGAGAGATAGGAAAATTTTTCTCTAGGAAACATGAGAATCTTTTGTAATTCAAATGATCGATTTTTTTTTTTTAACAATTAGCCTTAAAACAGACACATATAAAAAAGAGAAAGAATTGGGGTTTGTCTTAAGATGTATTAAAACTTATAAAAAAGTAATAAAAATGCTATACTAGTATATTGATAGTCATAATACATATTTATATTCTATATTTATATTATTTATTATTATGTGTTTTATTATATTTATATAATATACATATATGCATTTTTACTATAATCGGTTGGTTATACTATATACTGTTATGAATAAACAGCAATGGAAAGATAAATCAACAGCACAAGATAGTGTCCGGAATGAAAATCCAGATTTATATGGAAACCTATTATTTGATGAAGCTGACATTACAAGTTGGTGGGGAGGTTGAGCAAACTGCTTGCATCACTTGCCATTACTCCCTGCTCGGGAGGATTAAAGGGTCCCAGCGGGAAGGAGAGTTAAAGGATTTCCCAGTGGAAATCCGGGGCAGGTGGTAGCCTGGAAGCCCAGTCCTAGAGCTAAAAGTGGTGCGTTCCTAACAAGTCTCCAGGTGACATTGATGCTGCTGACCTGGACCACATCTGGAACACCACCGGCCCAGCAGACTGCCTTGGAGTGGAACACATCCCTACGCTTTCTGCTTAACCTATAAATCCCGCAGGGAGGTGAGGGGGTAGGGGGCAGAAGGAGAGCTGTGCTGGGTGGTTTGGGGCTGGGGGGGATTGCCTGGAATTGTCCTCAATGTTGAAGGCTTCACGCTCTAAGCCCAGCGACTGCCTCGAGAATGTATCTGGAGGACTCAGGCTGGGCCCGGAATGCACATCTGGGAGGCTCCGATATTCTCATTCAACCGAGAGATCCTGGATTTTTTTCTCGACCACCTATGGCATCAAATGCCATCATCTGTGACACAGCTTACAAAGGACTTTCTTCTCTTGATATAATTGGGGTTTTCAAATTCAGTTACGTTCCTGTTCCTCTATTAGGTAACAGGTTAAGAAAATTTGCGAGGCTGATTCATTTTACTGTTTTCTTCATATTTTAGAAAGATTACGTCCAAGTCTCAACTGGCTTTCCCAGCTCCCCAGATAAAATGGTCCTCATCGTTCAGCGCATGTTACCACTTTCCAATTTCCTTAGCTTTCCAAGGTGCTCCTTTCTGACCACAGAGTTCAAATGCATTCATCCATTTCGCGCCTTCTGCCCTAATGAAAACAGGATCCTCCCTTGGTTTGAGAAGCCTCAGCTGCCCTGCAGAGATGGCTGCTTAGCAGAGGTTGCAGGAAGCATCCCCAATTCACCCAGTTCTTTCATTTCTTTATCTGAATGAGGGGTCTTCCCCAAATCTAGGCCACTCCGTGGTATTCCTAAGGGAATTCCTCGTGAATATTTTAAAACTTGAAGGGAGAAGTTAGTGAGATGCCAGGAACTGGAAAGTAAAAGTCATTCCTTTTGTTGGACTGTCTCTGGGTTACCTTAGGTATTACAATCAGCCACAGTTACCACAATGTCTTAGAACATGTAAAATTGAAATGACCACTCTTGGTAAAACACTTCCTATCATCTTCCGAATGAACGTCTTGGTGCTGTGTGTGACTACGTTGAAAACTGCTCTGTGCTTGTGAATCACTCCGCCTGCCTCCATTTCCGCAGACTGTCAGCCACGCTCTTCAAAACCACATCCCATGATAACGTCGACGAGGTGACAAAGAAGAAAGAGGAAATTTGCCGACAGAAAATTAAGACGGAGCTAACAGACTCAATCTCCTTTCTCTCCCGTAAATTAGAAATTGTTTCTCTTTGGTTCCTCTCTAGTCTCCCTATCCACCTTCCTCTCAAGTTTCAGGACATCAGTAGTGGAGGAAAATACAGATTCTTCTGTATGACAAAGGACCAGTGAGGAATGTTTTTAATGGGAAATTAAACAAGGAGCCATGAGGTCCCAGCTGAGACCTGACTCCTGAAGAGTTCAGAGCAGTTCCTTCCCCAGAGCGGGGGTTCAATAAATACTCGTGATGTGAGTAGGTGCTGCCCTGCCTTCTGCCCAGGCACTCGGGACCCGTTCAGCATATGCCCTGAGAATATTTCATTTCCACACAGCTCCCTGCGGAGGGGTGTGTGATGATGGGGACCGCGGGCAGAGAAGGAGGGCTGCTCTCAGGCCCACCTAGAGTAGCTCCTTGAGACCACGCTGTTCTAACCTAATCAGCTTTCATAAATCAGCTTGCTCCACTTTTCTTTGCTTTACTATCTTTGATGTGGCTTGTTAATAAAGTTTTGTAGCTTTAATTTCTTAATAATTGGCCCCGGGGCATAAGTTGTAAATCAGTCTACTCCAACCTGCTCTTTCACAGTAAATCTCAATCCTCGGCTTGCTGAGTCTCCCATCTGAGCCTTTTGAAGGTGTGTCTTCTCACTTATTACAGAAATAACGGACCCCACTTTCTAAGAGGCAACGACTCTTTTGCTCTCCAGGTAGAATTTTCCCCCAAATCTTTTACTCCTCCTTGGATTTCTTATTCACTGCTTTTAGTTTCTAACCCTTTATTTCTCCATTAGCTTTATGGATTTGTTTCTCCTCAGCTTTTCTAACATATTCTGTTTGCTTGTGCAAATCTCATACTGATACTGAAAACCTTATTAATCCTATCCTTTCTGGTCAGCTGATGATCTTTTTGGCATGCTCATCCTCACTCACCACTCTCTTGAGGCATCAGTTTCTATGTCCAGGCCGTTGCAGGGCTCCTGACAGTCCCTGCTCCAGAAACGAGAGCCTCTGTAACAGCCATCAGTGTCCTTCCAGCCCTTTAATATTCTTTCAAAACCACCATCTCATCCGCGAGGCTTTTGTTGAACAGAATCTCTTTCTTTCTCTGTCTCTGTCTCTCTTGCCAGGGTAGCTGCTGGTACAGGTGAGGATGCTCCTAATATGACCCTGTGTCCCCTCCCTCACTAGGCATATGAGATTGTGAGGTCTTTGGGCAGAAATCTTAGTTTCATCTGTGGCTGTCTAGGTCTTTGCTAGACTGGTCATATTTTTTAAGTCTTCGAAGACTTAATAGAAATGTATATCATACATCCTGTTGGGTGTTTCGAGAATTTTTTTTAGAAAGACACAAATGGGATTATATGCTACGATTTTTCTCACACCAAACCAATTTTTTTCTCAGTCACATTTAACATTGGATTCTTCAGTGATGGCAGATACCTAGTAACTCAGTTCATTGCAATGTGGAGAAGAAATGGCCCTAACGTCTCTTTGTGCCAACATTTTCTGTGAGTCTCATCGAGTGATTTTCCTGACACTGGCAACATGTGTCTCCTGAATGGCTGGATTGCTCTAGAAGCAAGACCGTGACTTCCGGGTACTGGAAGCAGGGGTGACAGCGAAGCGAGGGAAGAGCGAGGCTTGAAGGCTGACCCATCTCGAATGAGGGCGCAGGCCACCCTCCAACTCCAATCTCCGTCACTTCTCACAGCCTTTCCGGGAGCATGATAATAAGAAACCTGTGATTTACGGGTTTGTGTGGCTGTCTAGGTCTTTGCTAGACTGGTCATATTATCTGGGGAAAGAAATCATCTCATGGCTTCAATGCTTACACTCAGTGAGGACATTTTTAAGTCCTTGAAGACTTAATAGAAATGTATATCATACATCCTGTTGGGTGTATGTTCTTTAGAAAAGAACACAACTGCAATCTGTTCCTGGAGTGGGATTCCAGGGGAAACAGGAGAAGAATCACCTGATGGTATAAAGCAAAACGAGTCTGACAGCAATGCCACAGGAGGGAAGTTCATTGGAAGGAAGGCTTAAATGCAGCCCAACAGCGATCAGGAAAGTCTTTGGAGAGGAGGCGGCTCGAGAGCGGAGTCTTGTGAGGGAGGAGAGGAGTGGTAAGAACGAAAAGATGGAGCTGAGCAGGTACATGGTGGAGCTTTTCAGCAGTTAGCAGATCTAAAATCACTTTAGACGTCTGTTTCAAGTGCAAGTTCCCAGGTCATACCACACAGAGATTAAATCAGAAGGTCCCCAGTGAACCCAGGGACTGGAAAGCCTCAGGACCCCTAGCTGAGAAGGTGCTCAGGCTGCGACACTATGGAAACCATGGAAGGCATTTTCTGGTAACTGTGAGCACCCATTTGGCTTAAATTCTCAATTTAGAGGAGGACTTGTAACTTAAAGACCTACAGGAGTCAGGGTGGTACAGGCGGTGAGAGAGGTTATTAGGTTATAAGCGCAAATATAAAAGCTGTCTCTTCCTCCAGTTCAAAGAACAGCAGCCACATCACACTCCAGAAATTATCTTCAGTCAGGGCTCAGGATACCAGAGCTTTCCATTTTCAAGAGAAGCCCGAAACCTGGATTTTACGTAAATCCTCCCCCTTCCAATGATTAAATCATGGATTAAAATGCCATGTGCACCAAACAATTCTATGAAGGCCACTGGCTGGCAAGATCTAAGGGGAAGAATCATCTCTTATTATATGTAGACTTGAATGATAGATTAAAGTCGTGTTTCTTCTGGAAGACAATGGAAAACAATAGAAGGTTTTGGAGGAAAGAAGGGAGCTGAACAAGAGACTGCTTTAAGAAAATTCACATGACTGTTGTGCATCCTTGGGATGAAGTGGAGGAGGGGTCTCGGCCAGGAGATCACAGGATGTTCTTCTAGTCGTGCAGAGGGAACAGGAAAGAAAGAAGAGTATGAAAGATGCTGGGAAATGAGAATTGAGGAGATATGATTGGCTGTGGAAGGGAGAGAGAAAGAGAGAAGTCATCCAGAATTCTCTAGAATTCTCTAGAATTCTAAATATGCACTACTTCTAATCGCTCTTTCTTTAATATATGCTTATGTTTTGATTTCATTCATTCAGCAAAAAAGAGAATTTAGATTGCATTCTGATGAGTACCTGGTTAATAGAGATGAATAGAGATAGAAATGACTTAATAGAAATGACTTAACAGTCATTTCTTTAGCGGAGAAAAAAAAAAGCACAGACAAAATATTTTATAGTATCTATAATAAATGCAAAGAAATCAATACAAACAAAACTTGGCTTTAGCAAACTGTACATACATAAATATCTTTTTTTTACTATAACATTCAACTTATTTTTTCACATAAAGCCTTCCGTGATCTTATTTATTACATCCAGTTTTTTGTTATACTTTTTAAAAAAGTGCCTTTTAGATTTACAGCTTATGCTTCTAAAGCAAAAGTTAAACCATCATGCCCAAAAGGAAAACCAGGTAAAAAGGAAGCTGTTATATAGCTCTTAAAAACTGTATGTTACAAGGTTCTAAAATCTCTTCAGCGCTGGTTGGCTGGAAGATTGTTTGACACTAACATGGCGCCTCGGAGTGTCATTTATGAATGGATGGGGCGGCACCGTGGGAACTCTGCCCAGACGGTGTGCTGCAGTCCCTGGGCGTGCACAGGATGGGCCAGAGGCCCAGAATTCCCCCATCTGGGGAACGTCAGAGGTCCTTCATCTCTTTAGTACTGAGGCTCAGTGTTTCAAACAATATTTCTCCCAAACCTTCTGTCTTCTGTTTGTTCTCCTCCTGTCATTGTTTATCACCCATCTCTGAAATCATAACACACACACACGGGATCTGGAGAGCTAAAGCTGCCACACCGATGGCATTCGCCAAGATGCAGGTCCTCTTTTCTGCTACTTTGGGATTGCTTTTGGCCAAATCCTCCATTACGCTGCCAGCACTGCTGCAGATAGCATCCGCTTGGTTCAGAGGGGAGGAGGGCCATTTGTGTATCTGAGCATGGGGTGGAATGACCGGGCGAAATTGTTGGAGAGGGCACAGCTGTAGTCTTCCTCCGACATTGGTACAAGGCAGGCAAGCCCGATGAGGAGCAGCAGGAGAAGCTGGAGGGGAAGAGCCGCTCGGAGCACTCTGAACAGGAAACCTCGGCTGGACTGAGCGGGCTGAGGCTCAGAAAGGGAGGAATCGGAGCCACCTTTTATGGACCTGAGAGAACAATGGACATAACTCAAATATCTCGAATGTTGGAAGGATGCTGCTCTTACCTCCCTCACCTTCCTGGAAGCTAAAGGCCCATGCCAAACACAACCAGACCTGGCGATTAGCTGCCAGCCCTCCACAGTGGGCCCAGGTCCTCTCCCCACCACCAAATGAAGAATTGTTTAGAAACTGTTCTGTTAAAAAATTAACATTTAGTCGGTCAACTAAAGGTAACCAATCGGGTTCAAATTCTACCCCTTCATTTGGTAAAATATTTTTCGCCAACAAAGATAATTGCTCTACACACATTCTACCAGCATGAATGAAGTCGGTCAAGGATAATTAAGACATGACTGTTTGATGAAGTACATTTTTGGTTTAAGGCTACCAGCAATACCATTAGGCCAAATTCGTTGCTGTCAGAATCATATGAAGTATCCAATGTAGTCATCCTGGATGTGCCACAATCCATGCGGCAAGGATAAGGACAACCCCAGTCCTTTTGCACAGACCCATAAACTTTAATTGACCTTAGAGTACATCCTGGTTTCATCTTGCACTGGATCAGCACCTGGCCCTCCCTGACGTTAGTGGGTTCCGAAGCTGTATGAATAAGGCAGGCAGTGAGGTTAGTGTACAGAACACCAGTGTTGAATGACACAATTTCTAGGCTGATCCTATCTTTCATTAGTGCTGTGACTTTGGGATATGGACGTAATTTTTATGAGGAGGACAGACTGTCATCTTGTAGGCTCCTTCTACTCAAAGTTCCAACTTTTCCTATCTATGTTTATCTTCCTATTTACTAAATTGTACATTAGAGATTAAGCGTGAATTCCAGATTTCATAAGACTACTTGTGAAATATTGACTATAGAAGTCGGTTCTAGGTGGGGTGCCACCGTTTTCCATTTGTGAGCATCCTTTAATGTTTTGTTTGGTTACTAGTGGAAATGATGAAGAAATGTCATTTACAAGAGGCGTTTTGTACACACACACACCCACATACACACAATATCACAGGAGCAGAAAGAATAGGTGTACCAATGAGACACATTTCCCCACACTTCGTACAAATTTCCTATAGGTAGTATTATCACTAGGCATAAGGGTGTTGAATGTGAGGCCATTAGATAAATATTAAAGTGTGAAAACTGTATTGGTTACTCTATGTTTTTCTCATAAGAAAACACTAAGTTTTCAGCTGGACTATTCAAACCATCAAAGAAATATGGGAGACAAACAGACTGGTCCTCTGGAAACCTCAAGCATCCATGTACCACGCACACTGTGTTTCTAACACAGTTCTTGTAGTGTAATGAAAAAACAAATCACTGGCCTAATTTGGGACTACGTTTCTTTTCCGAAGGCTACAACTAATGGCTGTGTAACCTTCAACAACTCACTGTACCTGTAAGTGCCAATGTCTTCCTCAACCCTTTCTGATTAGACTAGATGGTCTTCCAACTTGTAAGGTCCATGTTCTATACATTTCATGTCTTCTAGTAATTAGTGTGAATAGTCTACCAACTGAGAGGTCACAAGAGTTCAATCTCCATCTAGTGGTCAAACTGATACTGCCCTCATGCTCACCTACAAATTACTCCTAATGAGCTGAATAGGAAAAGTTGTCTATTTTGTGAAATACAGCAAGCATAAAAGAAGCATGTCACATACTTATTAATGGAAGGGAGGGTAAAATAGAAACTCCTTGAGTTATCTATTTATGAACTATTGATGTTGAGAGAAAGCCTTAGAGAATATATAACCCTTCTCCTAATTTTGTAGATAAGTTAACATTTATTCTTCTAATTACTAGGCAACACACTAAGCCTAGTTAGTATCTTGGGTTCTCTCATGCAATCCATACACTATCTTCAGTGTGCTTGTTATCTTCATTCTGTAGATGGTGAAAACAAGGCTCAGAGAGGTAAAGCAACAAGCTCGAGGTTATACAGCTTGCAAGTGGTAGAATTAAGATTTTAACCTTGAGATTTTGACTCACAGAATTTGGAATCTCTAGAGAGGGTAAATGACTTGCCTCAAATCCCGCAATTACAGGAAAAGATCTAGCGGGCACTTGGTTCCAAAGTGCCTGCCAAGTACACTCTCTGCAACGTTTGTTTGTTTGTTTGGTGACATGAATGAAGATTACCCAGGTCATATTATGTCACAGGTTTCTCACATGTAGAAGAAAAGACAATATTTGTATACTAAAAACTTTGGAAGTGAGTGGCTTCCTCACGTCAAAAATAAATGCCCCTAATCTCAAGGCTTCATGATGTTACACAAATCATCAAGTACGGTACATGGACAACAGGGCATTTTGTTTTGAGACAGCTGCACAATCTTGGGCCAGTGATCTAGTCTCTCTGGTCTGGCCTTCAGGTTTCTCATTTACAAAGAAGAAGCATACATTAATCTCTTAAAACCATTTTGGCTTTGACAGTTTATGAATTCAATGGTTTGTCTTAAAAAGTGTCTCAAAAAAGATGAGCTAGTTGCCCAAGAATCCTAGATGGAATTTTCCTTCCAAATCTCTTTCTCTTTCCCTTACAATATGCCCTGGCAAACAACACGCACCATCTATCTCTGGGTAACAGAAGAAATAGAGCTCCATGTTTCCTCACTACTCTGACTTCTTTTCTTTGGGAAACATTAAAGGATATTAGTGATGGGTAGATTTATGCATATAATTGATAATCCAATCTGACTGACAGCACTGAATAGCTTGTCAATCATTAGCTTCTTTGAGCAATTAAGCCAAAGATCAAGATCAAAATAAAGGGTACCCCTTGGCTAGTCCACTTCTGAGGACAACAGGAAAAGTCATCATCTTTGGAATATGGGCTCATATGTTATAGAGTCTGTTGAAGGACATGGCACATTTAACAGCATCAGAGCATTTTTTATTAAAATTTAATTAGCACATGCCTTCTAAAATTGAAGAATGCCTACCTAAGGAGAAGTAATGGGCTGAAATAGGGACAAAGGGAACACAAAGTGCTCAGTGAGCTGCCATGCAGTTGACTGCTCTTGGAAACTCCCAGTTTATCTACTGAGAAAAATGCCAGCCCCATGGGATAAGTAACCAGGGACTCAACATGCCCGAAGTTTTAGAGCTTCTAATGACAACAGGTTAATAATACCAGGGTAAAGGGGCACTTTTAATATTTATCTATTGACCTAAAATCACCTCAGTTTCAAGTCTTGGGAAACTGGACAAGGGAAAGAACAAAGATAACTGACTAGTCACTCATCGCATGCCAATGGCTTCGTTACATAAATAGATGCCAATCGAGATTGTTTTTATAAAGGAAAAATTAAATGTATGAATGTATTCAAGGAATTTAATCAATGGAGATATTTCAGATAATTCTGCCTAATGAAAATGGGCTTATTCTCGTAAGTAAATAATAATTTTATTACTTTTCTCACTCCTCTTACTCATCCAAATTTCTGGGTAAATAACTGCCCCAGGAGTTGTTTCATCTCTTTCCCAAAATACATATTATTGTGTAAAAAGCAGGATAGTAGTGGAGGGAGCAGAACAGAACAACACACCACACGAAACAAAGTTTGACCGAGATGCGAGCAGCCTGAATTGTGTGCACAGACAGCACGACTCACCGCAAAAATTTTACGAAATGAAGGAAAATAAAATGGGTTAATTCTTTGCATACATCATTCAAACACAAATGAAAAGAAAGGTGCAATTCATTTTGTTACTTGTTAGCTATCCCTGGCAGTAAAGTGACAGGAATTTATCAGGAGGGAATATCTAGATCATCTATGACCTTGTTGCCAAGTCTTGTGTGAGTGGTCTTTGCTTGCTGGATATGTGGTTCAGAGGACAAATTTCCAGAATCAGATTGGGATTTCAGTTTCCTCTCATTCTGAAATGAACATCTTGGCTGGTCCTAAGCTACCTCAGGCAGCCTGTGGTATCAAGCCCTGGAACTACTGTTTAAAGCATTCCA
>NW_006438644.1:507212-526851 GCF_000325575.1 Pteropus alecto | reverse complement strand
CAAATCCAAATCTCATATTGCTAATCCCCAGTGTCCATGTCTGTAAAATGGAGGATATAGCCATGTCATGGAGATGTTGTGAGTGTTAAATGCTTAGCATAAATGTCAACTACTTCTTATTATCTGAATTACTAAAGTAAGGGTGTGCTGACTCATGCCTTAAGGGGTTGGCTTGATTTAGCTTTTTCTCCCAGGGAGCTCTTCTTGATTTAGCAACAGTGCTTTCGAAGATGTGATACATTTTCCAATGTGCCTGCCTAGTTCTCCAGAAACACTGGGCACGTGGACCTCAAATATTATAAAAGAAACACATTGGAGCCTTATCCTACTGCTGTCCTCAGCCCTAGGCTGGCCTGTCCTAGAGGCAAGACTGCTTTAGGCTGAGGGTCTATGGATACTTTGAATAAACAGATCCCCAGGGTGGAGTCTAGAGGAAAAAGACTTGAAAAACAAATTCAAGAGAAACTGAATAGTATCTCATGAATAGTATCTCATGAAGTTGTGCTGTATATGCAAAGAACCCACTGCCCTTGCCTAACTATATTTGGCTACCATGAACACATTTTAAAATGAGGTGTTGTTTCTCCCCACTGCCTTTCAATGTTTCAGCCAGTCATTTGCCACTTCTCATTCCATCTTGGTTCTCTGTGTAGAAGGTGCCAGAGACTAAAGGTGCCTCGGGAAATTCTGCATTTCACAAGTCTAAGCTTTGGAATGAAGTCATCGATTCACTCTCTCCAGACTACAGGACGGTTATTCCTTTGCCTTGCTGGAAATTAGAGTAAAATCTTCCCATTGGTCAACTTCAACTAATCTACAGTTTTGAAGAGTTATTGATGATCAGGTTAGAGAATTTTAAGTCAAAGGTAGAAAAAACGTACCAGACGGACCATCAAAAACTTTGCTTCAAAAAGTGTACTTCTTAAATATATTTAATCTCAAAGAGTATGAAGTTTTATGAATGTATGCACAGACACTTTTCAAATGTTTATAATTTTAAGGAATGTTGGGGAGCTTCTTGTAATTGATTTAGGGAATCTCTAGATTCTGACACATTCTAAGTTTTTTAATGGCAGGGACCATATTATATTGATTTCATAGGCCTAGGTCCCTAACAGAGTGGCATCAATTCATATGTAGGCATAGAATATTATGTAAGAAGACCTAGAACAATGACCATAAAATCAAACTGAAACATACATAGTAAGCAAGCAACTGATATTATTAATATCTGACTTTAACAAAAAGAATATACAAATCCCTCCTTACAACTAAAACCCAGTTTCTTCGAATTCGGCTTCTTTCCTCTTTCAGAATGAATACGTGTCTAATATTTTCCCATTGCAGATCACGGGGGTCAACATTCTAAACTGTTTGTGTTTCTGCAATAACCTTTCAAATTTGCTGGACCAGTGCAAGATCAAACACAAGTTACTCTCAAGTCTCAGTGTAAAGGAACACCGTGACAGCCTGGGTTGTGAGTGAAGTTAATTCTTTCCCAGAAGACTCTGCATCTCATTGTCAGGGTTGGATGCACCCCAAACACAGATGCCAAGGAACCAAGAAGCCCAAGAATGTTCAACCACAACCCGTCTGCCAAGGTGTTTGATGAAGTCTGCCATTCAGGCAAAGATCGTTTGGATTCCAGGCCCTCTAAATAGCAAAGTGAACATTGTTCTGTGTGCTCAGAAAGATGTTAATAAACAGTGCAGAGCAGAGCTGAAAGGCGCCTTGTGAATGTCGGAGTGAGAATGTGGCTGTCCCAGCCGCAAAGCCCTGTTAGGAGACATGTCGAAGCACTCGCTGCCCTAAGAAACAATGTCTTTGACATTCTCAGAAAACCCGAGTGGCTGTCTGGAAGAGTTAAGAGAGCAGATCGATGCAATATTTGGGAAGTCGAGGGTGTTTGTTACTGGCATGACATCATAACATAAGAGCTTTCCCTCTTCTCATTGCCATCATTTATGCCAACCAAAGAGTTGATCTCTGGTTATCCTAAAAGGAATATAGTAGGGATATTCCCCATGTCAGCTCATGGGACATCGGTAATTTGTGGGGAGAAGATGAACCATATGAGACAATGATTTGTCTATAGTACAATTGTTTTTTCTTACAAGGGCCAAGAAAACATCAGAGCACCTGTAGAAGTCCATCTTATCTTCAAAACTCCCTGTGAGTTTTTTTTCATTCATATTTCATTATTGATATTTGTTATGGACCCCATCTTATCTTCAAAACTCCCTGTGAGTTTTTTTTTTCATTCATATTTCATTATTGATATTTTGTTATGGACCAAAAAAAACAAAAAACAAAAAACAAAAAAAACCAAAAAAACCCCACAAAATTGTCTTCAAACCAAATCAAAGGGAAAGAAAAAACAAAAAACAAAAAACATACTAACGGGATGTTTAAAACCAGAAAGTACATCAAAATACATTCTACATTACTTCAGCTGATTGGGAATGACCAAAGGAAACAGCCAGTCCCTTTAGCCCATAGCTGGAAAAGTCTATTACTCAGGGGCGGTTTATAGTTGGTTCTATACTTCCTCGCCCCCACCCTCCTTCCAGGAACTAGATTCCAATTCCGTGGTGATAAGCTTCGGGAGGGGCAGACTGCTTCAACAGTGAGCTACTTGGGATTGGTATGAAAAATCGGCTCCAAGGACAGTCTGTTCATTTTTAGAGAGTTGTCTGGGGGACACAGGATCTGATTAGAGGAGGGGCAGGGAAGCACAGACAGCACACCAACAACGAAGGCAAAGCACCGCTAACTACAGAAACGAGGGACCGTCGGAAGCCAGGCGAGCAGCACAGAGTGGCAGTGGCGAGGAGGCTCTCTGGATGTGCCGGGGAGGGGCACTGGCCGCTCTCATTCCACAGTGAAAGAGCTTGTCAGGTGTTAGGAAGGTGACTGACTGAGTGTGCTGGCTGAAGAGGAATTTCAGGGCAAGCAGAAGAGTGAAGGTGCTTATCAATTTTAAATAATACCAAATTAGGACTTGCCATTTTGAGAATCCCAAACCCACGATCTGGATAAAACATGAAAATAAAATAAAAAGCTGGGGATGTTAGTATATTTTATTCAGATTTGTGGGTTCTGGGAATGGTAAAATAATTCACTGATTGATTACCTGTCTTATTGTAAAATCTAGAAGTAAAGAGGATGATAAAAGTCTGCCATGACTCAAATAGCGACTATGCCATCAGTTGTATTGAATCCTGTGTGCACACAGAATAGCGTTTGATCCTAAGTACCAAATGGTCTACGTACCATGAAACAAAAGTTTGGAGGGGTCCAAATATTTTAAGCTCTGAGATTTACTTATACTTTCCACTTCAAAGAGTCTCTTCCAATTTATTAGGAAACCGTGAGCATGAAATGAGTAATTTCTCAACTACCCCAAGGCAGACCCAAGATAGGCCTACCGCAATCATGGACCATTTTCATCATCCTCTTGGAGTTCTAGAGCAGTGTGGAAACCAGGAGAATAAGGTACCTGCTATGTGGACTGTTGACAGAGGGTCCAGGCTGTGAGAGACTACATTTGCCTCGTGGCTGTTTGCAATGAACAGGGGTAAAGAAAGAAGAATGTTCAGTCCAGGCAAATAAAGACAAGCTACTGATGAAAATTAAACTAAAAAGTGCGGCAAAGGAAAAACAAATCAAACGAGTCGATCAGTACCCATGAATTAAGGAAACTGGCTTTTCTTTGGTAGAAGAAGTAAAATAAATTGACAGCCATGTTACTAGTCATTGAAGACACATAAGTTGTGGTTCAGGAGTCCACACTCCAGTGGGTGGATTTCCCCCCACTTTTCACGGTAGAAACACAAGTGACTCCATATTAGCCAAGAATCTCTGTATATTTACTCACGATAGAAATAAAGTTCAATAATATACCATGCCACATCGTATTTTTTTCATCTTCTGGAACACTGAAACAATACTAAAATTTTTGATAAATATAAATTAACAACGATAATATGAAATTGTTCTTTGTAGAGTCACGAAGACCCAAAACATTAAATGCTCACGTTAATTAAAGGCTAAAATTTGACTCAAAAAGCCAGTATTCCTTCACATTCTTAAACTAGGATCTATAGGAAACTAGTGAATGTAGTAAAAAAAAAATCCTAAAAAAGGTCATAACATTTATCAGCATAGAACTTAAGTGTTTATCACACACACAAAAAATACAAATGAAATCAGTACTTCTAAAAACTAAGGAAAACAGAATGATAATAAAAATGAATATAATCATAAAGCTGGACAAAAAAAATAACAAAAAACAAGCTTCTAATTACACAGAGAAATTAAGGTATAGAGTGTAGCAGGGGCCAAATTTGTCTTGTGTGCTGGTAAGATGGACACCCCCGGCAGGCCTGTGGGTGAGTCTCCTTAAGTTGTTGCCATTTGTGGGGGACAGCACGGTCACGGAAAACCTTCAGGGCCACTCAGGAGCTTCTTGGCTTGAGAACCTCCACTCACCTTACAAATGGCCTCATGAGATGCACACAGTTCTGTCCACCTCTGGCTGAGGCACCGTTTTAAGTGGAGCCTGTTTTGTTAGGTGGACCGTGGTGCTGGTGGTTTGAAGGGAGGAGCCACTGAAAGGGACAAGGGAGCACCATTCTAGAGATGGCCCCTGGAGCAAAGTAACTTGTCTCCCTGCGTCCCCACCACATGTTGATTCTTTTGAAAACAGAACCTCTCTTTTCCGTTTCTGAGTGCTGGCGGGGAGGGCACGTGGCAGGGCTAAGGAAACAGCGCTTCAGTGAGTCAGGGTGTGACAATCTCTCCTGGATGGGGGTCCCTGCTTTGTCTGGGGAAGAGCCTGTGGACCCTGGTGGGTACGAACTCCCTTTCTGAGTGCTGGCGGGGAGGGCACGTGGCAGGGCTGAGGAAACAGCGCTTCAGTGAGTCAGGGTGTGACAACCTCTCCTGGATGGGGGTCCCTGCTTTGTCCGGGGGAAGAGCCTGTGGACCGTGGTGGGTACGAACTCCCCAGGGTTCCCTCCCATGGGCCAACTGAAAAACACTGGTGGAAAGTTACCGTTCTCTGTCTGTTTGGGCTGCTTCTTCCTGACGTAGGACTCACAGATTCTGAGGTGTCCAGTTCATCAGCAGAAGCCCAGGAAGACAAATCCTACATGGAGAAGAGATTCTTTTGGCAACTCCGTGTTCCCGAGCCATGATGGTTCTGTAACACGCTATGTGTTCCCCCCCGCCCACCTGCATCCCCCATAAAAATCAAACCTTTCCTTGGGGAAAATAGAATCAGACAACCACAAGAAGAACAGAACCTAACTCTTCTAGTGTATCTGGATTTCTTGCTTGTAAGTTTGTCCCCTTTTCAGAAAATACCCCTATAGGTTTATTACTATGTCACTCGTAGTTTTATTATTTCTTAGTGACATGGATGTGACTGTGTGGAAGTGGAAAAGGTGAAGGAATCTGCCTTAGAGCTACAGGTCAGGTC
The DNA here is from genome assembly GCF_000325575.1 of Pteropus alecto. Classification (NCBI taxonomy): domain Eukaryota; kingdom Metazoa; phylum Chordata; class Mammalia; order Chiroptera; family Pteropodidae; genus Pteropus; species Pteropus alecto. The sequence goes on along the minus strand of NW_006438644.1, from coordinate 521,369 downwards.
AGAGAGAAGCCAATTCACCTGAGTTAGAAACAAAACATAGTCCTCAAGGAGCCTGCCTTTGAGCATCAGAGAAATTATATTGATTCCAGCACTGCTGGTACTTGGAGTAGATTGTTCTTTCACATTCTTATAGGAGGGCAAAGTGTTTGTGCATTCATAAAGGGATTTCACAACAGAATGAAGTTTTACCAAGCATCTCTGTACCTGCAAATGCATTTCTCAAAGCCAACACTACTACCGTGATGCAGTAGGTTTAAGAAAAATAATAAAAAAATAAATAAATGAGCAGAGGACATTTTCTATGGATTAATTGCTGTTTATGTTGGGAGAATTCAACCTTCTAGTGTCTGAATATGAAAGTCATATGTAACCATTGGTTGTGATCTACCATAGCTATGATACTGAAAACATGTGACTTCTTAAAGAAACAGGGTAAAATAAAATGTCACAATAGTGGCGGTAATAAGGTCACCAGTAATAGTTACAGGAGGTCTTTTGGGTGTAAGAGAATCAAAAATGATGTCCTATTAAAAAAGTTTGAGTCGCTTTTCTGAGACAGGACTTGTAAGAGCAGCGACTGAGAGTAGAACTCTGTTCTGATAAGTATTACATTCGAAGACTTTCTAAAATGGATAAAGATGATGCTTCTTTGGTATCTTGTAAGAAATGCCACACAGTGATGTCTGTTCAGAGCTTACCTGCTGACTGCTTGACAGGTCTAATGACTTCTCCAGCTCCTTGATGTGATGACTGACTTCCTTCAAGAGAAGTTTGAGCCGATTTCCAATCACATGGACTTTTTCTTTGGCTTCTAAACAGTCTGTGCCTTCAGCATTCACCAACAATTGGCAAGACATGTCTTGTAGCGAGGCCACTTTGAGTTGGGATTCCAATAGCTCACGCTTTATTTGCTATGCACATAATAAGACATGTTTTCATAAGAATATTTTATAATTGGAGAAAGTATGGGGTGACATAACTTTAACTGAGTGGGAGATTATACTTGAGGATCAGAACGCTGTGCTCACGTAAGGAAGGCTGCACAGCCCATGGCATTTGGGAATTAGGGGCCTGTGTTCTAATCCTGCCTCTGACAGAAAACATTCTACAAGGCCCCTGACCCTTTCTGATCTCAGTTTTCTCATTTGGTAAAATGAGGATACTATCTCCTGCCTGGTCCACAGTATTATTGGAAAGTTCAAATTAGTGAATCTATGTGAAAAAATTTAAAATATAAAGTATTATGCAAATGAGACGTAAGGTATTCTTTAAAACAGAAAAGTAAAACATTACCATAAATCTAGCAAACCTCACGTATGTCTAGGTATACTCTGATATCTGCTCAAGATTTTTAGAAAGATATATGGAAGATTTGTCATTCACAGCTTAAAAGTCTGAGGTCAAAAGTCTAGTGAAAATGCAGTCCCACAGCAATTTCCTCTGTTTCTAAGATCTTTGCAGTATTGAATTAAAAGCTACCAATTCTGTTGGTTACGTGAGTGAGTGTTAAATGTTAAGAAATAACATTTGAATAATACAGAAAGCTACGAAATGCAAATCATTTTCTCCTAATGGAACTCAAATATGCTTCTTTATCTTCTATAAAATCACTTGAGTACACTGTATGCTACACTGTCCAAAGTTCCTTGCATAAGAATCCACTCAGAAATTCTGCAAGCTTCCTTTTGAATTCACTGCTAGAAAAAGTTTCCTGCCCCTTGAGAACAGGTGTTTTCTTTTTGTTCGACAATGAAAATTTAACTCATCACATTTCCTTTTTTGTCTTAACTTTCAAGTTAACGTTAAATTCCGTACACTTAATTCCTCGTAAGAAGTCTTAAAGCTCTCTTTCTATTTTAACGGTTTTAATGTCCTGTTATTACAAACCACCTGATACATTTTTGGGACTTAGATATGACCAATACAGTTTAAATCAACAACAAGTATAATTCGCCAAAGACTCATTTTAATAAAAATAAGCTAATTAAGATTAAGCACACCTACAATGTCTACAATAGAGCAATCGCTTTAGAACCAGATTCTAAAGCTAGTGGATATCATCTTCTACGGACATGTTTGCTTCACAAAAATTGGAAACTATAAGGAGTAAAGAAAGAGCAAGTTAGAGACTCTAACTCAAAAGGTAAAAAAATATTACCACCTATGTTCTTTTTCTGTAAATGAAATGTGTCGCTGCTCAGAATGCCAGTGGCTGCCAGGGTTCACACGTCTTACCATGAGCTGTTTGTGATGGTCCTGAAGTATCTCTGTGTCGAGATTAGAATCAAAAGGAACAATTTCATTTTTCCTTCTGTCAATGTTCTCCAGCATAAGAAGCAAACCATGACTCATTTCATGAAAATCCTAGCGCAAAAAAATATAGAGTATAAAATCATCTTGAATTCTATATTTTTCTTTTCCCCACAACTTAAATTTCCATTCTGAACAATTGCTACCGTTGGCAAAGATAGGTTGGTTTTAAGATTTTATACACGACGTCTCTCTGAGAAAGGCACTGGTGCTGTTGTAATTATCTTAGGTCACATTCTTACCAAAAGCATCAAACTGATTACTTCATGGAAAATTTAGACATAAGGAAAATTGATTCAAAATACAAAATATTAGAGAAATTTCTAGGGCTACTGTATAATTTGGAAGGAAGCAACTCTGTTCCCCTTGCTCCTCCTGTATGTATGCAAATCGTCCCATCTCTTAAGGCCTAAATCCAATCTCATAACCCCTTCATTCATCCATCCTGCCATTCATTCATTCATTCATTCAACGTATAGTCCTTGAAGATCTCCTATGCAGAAGGCACCGTTCTAGGAGTGGGTGCAGAGCTGAAACAACAGCTTGCGAATCTGATCTCAAGGAGCGATTACTCTTGGGGCCCATATAAAATCTAAACTCCTGGCCAGGACCTACAAGGCCCTGCATGGCCTGGTTCCTGATCACCTTCCCAGTCCTTCTTACCACTTCCTGCCTCTCTGATGACTTTCTGATGATCACTTTTGTCCCTTTTTTTGCCCTCAAAGATGGAAAAGTTCCTGTATCTCGGACTTCTCGTTTGCTCTCTCTCTCTCTTTCACAGAATCATCCTTCCAATATCAGTTCAAAGATCCATAGCCCTTCCCTGACCACCCTCCCAAAGTGGCTTTTCTCTGTTACTCTTATCCTCAACATCTTGGTTAACCATTTAATTGCATTCTTATTGTCTGTCTTCCCCAACAGAAGTAGAGGCTGTGCTGTATCTTGGCTGCTTAGGGAAGTATCTGTCAGACAGTGTCTACTTATCAATTGTGGTATGAATAAATAAATAAATATTTGTAACGTTCGCTTTGATGTTTCAAGAAATGTCTTCTTATGTGCTTAGTAAATACCTGTTGAATGAATGAATGAAATAAATGAATGAGTCAAAGAAGGAATGTGGGGGCTGAGATAAACTTATGGAAATAATCTCTTGTTAGCTGGATAGAAGATGGGGTCTAGAACTTGTACATGATCTAGTAAAATGAAAATTGGGGCACAAAGTTCTTTCACTCAAATATTGACGTTGAGGAGTAACTGCATCCCTCTAGTGACCTTGATAAATCAAATCACAGACTCAGCTACACCGGAAATGTCTCACACTGTAACATGGCCTACCCAAGTCCCTACAAACCTGACACTGCATCAGTGCATCCTGGAGCAGCCCCCGCCAGTCCTCCAGCAATGAGCACACCCTGTCCCAGCGTGCGTTCATCTGGGACAAGCGATCCTGCAGATCCCGGCTCTCCTCACCACCGGTCTGGGTGAACTCAGAGCTGCACAGGTTGATGGAGAGGATGATGGCTTTGCGATGGTCCACGGCTTTCTGGAGCTCCTGAAAAGAGGAAGGAGGACAAACAAGGAAGACGACAATAAAAACATTAAAAAATATTCTAAGACCTTTGGAAATGCTTCACCCCCAAAATAAAATCCATTAATTAAAATTGGCCTTAACAAGACAGCTAGGTTAGACACAGTAGATCTGTATCACTGAGAATCATTCTGTAGTTAAAAGCTATGGATGAGAGGTACTCTTGACAACATAAATAAGTCTTAGTAAAATATGGTGTAGAGTGAATGAGTCAGAAGCAGAATGATATGTGCAACATAATAGCATTTATGTCATTTAAAATACATGTGCACACACAAAAATCTACCTTTTTCATGAATGCATGTTAACAAAGAACATTCATTAAACATTTCAGAATGGTTGCCATGGGTTAGAGGAATGAGGATTAAAAAACAGTGAGGGAAAAAAGATAAATACACAAAATTAAGAGAATTTTGCAGGAAGTAACTACGACCCTGCGCAATGAACTAAGGAGTATGATTAACTCAACCCCCAGCAGGGGAGTTCAACACAACAAACAAAACAACACAAAACCTGGCTCCAATAGTTCTGCACAGCAGGAAATACACTTTTCCTAGTATAAGAATCCCATTTCACTTGACCACTGGTACTCAAAGGTCTGTGCATAAGAATGGAATGAGAAGCTTGATGAGAAAGCAGATTCCCAGGCCCTGGCCTCCAGTTGTTCTGACTCCATAGGTACAGGTGGTGGCCCACAGGCTGAGGACACTGCATGTCATAGGCTACCTTCTTGTAAAGGTAAAGTGTATGCAATGGAAATTTCATCAGCTAACCAATTTAGTTTAACTTCTCTGTCTGCCTGTCTGTCTGTCTGTCTGTCTGTCTGTCTCTCTCTCTTTCTCTCTCTCTCTCTCACACACACACACACACACACACACACACAAAATAGGAAACTGACTTTTTACTTTGTACATTTCCCAAAAATCTAGAACTAAATTCCGAGAACTTGAGCCCATGATTCCATATTAATAATTGAATAGCTAGGTACCATTTGAACATCCCCAGATCAAATTAGGGCGAGTGAGCCTGCAAATCACATCTACCCGGGCTACATTTTCTTATAATTTCTCACCATTTCTGTGATGTTGTCAACTTGTCTTAATTTTTCATTTTTCAATACATTCTTAATATGCTGTCATGTAGATTCAGCCACAGAGACAGTATAAGATCAGGAGATATTGTGGAGAGATACTTGGTTATTCCACAGATTTATCCCCAGAAAACAGATGGGGTTATTGGGAAGGGGTACAGAAGAAGATGACTTTTCTCGTCACACAGGCCAACTGCCACTTCTTACTTTTCCACCCTGATCTCGCTTTAGGTCTCAAACTCCGGCCAACATTTGCTTCATCCCCTTTTAAGAAAATCTAGTTTTAATGCAACACTGCCTTATATTTTCCCAAAGAGGAATTAACGTAATGTAAGTATTCTAGAGAGAGATGCATTTTAAAGTCCAGATAATGTAAATTGCCATCTCCCATCTGATGCTTCATCCTGAAATTGATGGGGCTGGTACAGAGGCTTCTCTATAAGAAGTCTGAGCATCTGTGGGGAAGGCTCATTTCTCTGTTTGAAAATTTAAAACAACGAGCATCAAAGCAAGCCACCAAAACATCACCCCCAAATAAATAGCATCGAGTGAAACCAGAGAGACACAAAAGCAGCACACTTCATCCTTAAACCTGGAGAGCCTGGCTATAGCTTCGTTAGGAAGAGCACGTTTTCATGTTCTCCAAACAAAAAGACAGAAGCAAAAGAGCTATTAAAAAGAAACTGTGCTCTCTACAGTATGTTTACAAAAGTCTCTACATATTAATGCAGTTCAATAGCTGGGCTAAGGAGGATTTCTAAGATCCAGAGATGGAGTAAAAGGAAGTAATCTTATGTACCGTACCCACACAGGCAAATGTCTGGTGTTTTACCACACTGATTCCACAGTTGTTTCATCTTATTCATTACTGAAAATGGCTACTGCCAATACAATAATCTATATCAGAAGTTCTGCAGAATGTTAAATGCTTTCATTAGCTTTCCACGAACTCGCAAGATAAAAGTTTTAGAGAGGATTCCTGCCCAGCTCTAGATACAGATTTGTGAGAATGTGATCATATCTCTATTTCTCTTAAAAGAGGTTAAATAGGCCCCGGATGTACCTGGATGGTTCACGAAATTTTAACTGGTTATTTTTTAAACACCAGTCCATTAAATTGCACGTGATTATTTCCATGGCGGTTAGTGCTCCAACGTGGCCCAGCTTTCTGCCCTTCTAAACCTTCTCTATAAACACTCTGACTGGGGATGGCTGAGGGAAAGGAGAGCATATGTGTTTCATTCTGTCGAAAATGTCTCTGCTGCCGTGTCACAGAGCAGCTAGAGCTACTGGTTTCATCTGATCAGCCGTTCCACGTGGCAGCTTGCTGTCTGGCTGCCTCGGGAAAGGCGAGGACTGCTACCTTGAGCTTTTTTATTTGCAGCTCGATGGACGGGATGTCAGTGCTGAGCGCCAGGCGCTGTAGCTGCTCCAGTTCCTCCTCCGTGTCCCCGAGCCAGGTCCAGATGTTGTTGAGGTCGGAGTTGAACTGCTGCCACTTCTGGAGGTTCTGTTTCATTCTCAGCTCCTTGCTCAGGGCCTGAGCCTGTATGAGCTCCCATCGGTCAATCACACCTGGCGAGACATGACATGCGTAGAGTAGGAAGGCATATTTCTCCATATATGATGCTTAGGAAATGCTTTAAACATACATTGGTGGCTAACTTTAAACGGCAACAGAAAGAAAAGTAATTCCACTGGGCATTTCGGTTGTCAGCTGCACATAACAACATCACATGGCTATGTTTTTCCTATCTGTAATTTTAATGATAATGGAGTAAAAAAAAAAATAGCTATATAGGGTTTAACACTGTAAAGAGCTTTATGGAACAATAAGCAGTAGCACGCATGAGGATAACATCCAATTCTTGGTTTCTTCCTACAATAAATATAACTCTGAGAGCATACATGTAAGATGCCTGACTAGTGATGCTGGAGACGGTGCAGTAAAATATATGAGACAAGGAAAAACACCACCGTGATGCCTTCTGCCTCCCTCTTCTGCATAGGAGAGTCACTGGACCATGGAAAAAAGTACTTAAGACCGAACGGTGAAGAGTGAGGTAAGCAGCAGGGGGCAACTCAGGTGTAAGAAAGTGTTTCAGAATCTTCCGTTTCACTCTGTCTTGAATTGAGCCCTTGTCACTCACCAGCTGTTTGGGTTTCCGTGCTATTCAGGTTAACAAAGCCGGGAAAATTCTCTTCTTCCTCCTTCAGTTTGTGCTCCAGCCTCTTCACTGAGTCGATACTGCCGCTGCATTCAGCCAGCAGTTTCATCTGTGTAGACACAGAAAACAGGCCCCTGTCACAAAATTCTCACATCCTCACAAGTGCAAGAGCTTCTGGGGAACATATCTTTGTAGTTCCTCAAAAAGGACAGTGGCTTTATCTTCTTTGTGCTACTCTGCTCAAAAAAAGAAGGTCAGGTTCAAAACCATACTTCTTAAATATGTGACACCTTCATATATACCTAAAGCAATGCCTTGAAGACATACTTTGCATATGTGGTTTTGCATGAGAAGCCCTCAGAATTTCTTTTAAGTTTATGAATCAACAGGCTTGAACTTAAAACTCAGAACTCTCAGCTGCATTACAGTATATAATTTTTGGCAAGTCACTCCCTCTTTCTTAAACTGAAATGTGGGAACAACAACATTAGCACAGATGTCAAAGAAGTTTTTTTTTTACATTAAATAATTAAAATACTTAAAAGCATACAGGAATATTAAAGCCAGCTGTCAGATGAAAAAATTTAAGCACTGTTCGATAGGCATTAAGGAAATAAGTTCTAATATCAAAAGAGAAACTTCCAACTCTATGTTTCATATCATGCACAGGATTCAAAGATTAAAGGAACAACTCGTTTCAAGGCACTCCTGCTATTCTGACCAAAACTTTATCTTTCAATGATTTTAACAAATCACCTTGCTAGTAAGTGATTTTAATTACATTTGATTGAGATTGAGTATAACCTCAGTGACGTCGGCATGCCATCAGAAAACTGTGTTATATTTTGAAAAAAGAGGTTTCATAATAATTGAAGTCAGTATAATAGGCCCGATTGGACAGGAATTAAACTCAAGATTGGGCTCCTTCGGTAACCGTGAGCTCACGGACACTGGCGTGTGTACGGGAACGGTTCTCCTCCCTGGTTTCAGGAAGCAGTGGGTATGAGTTGTCATTAGACTTAGAAAAATTAAGTTTTCTTTTCTTCTACCAGGCAGTCTTTCGGGTGTGAAAAAAAGATAAGAGGCATGGAAGGGATTTTCAAATTCTCTTGCTTAAATATGTGTAAGAGAAAAGGTAATTCTCTGAGAAAAATTATTTGGTCGGTAGCTTGAACAGGGCAAATAAAGTCATTACGTATTTTACTAAGAACTTCAAAAAAAAAAAAAAGAAATGGTAATGTACACGATCTTTTGCCATCTTTTCCACAAATCCCTCTTGTTAGAATTGTTTTGTCCAGAATGAGTATACTAAAAACAGAGGATAAAAGCATTCCCAAAGCCATCCAGTGAATCGATAAACACAGGAAAAGAACTACAAAAAACTCTGTATTAGTAACTTATTAGCTAAAATCTGCTGCTCCAAGGATAACCATGGTCCAAAAATTATTAGCCCAATTTGGAAAAATGCCTAATCACTTTCGGGAATGAAAAGCTTTTGTTGCTTTCAGTTAAACCGATCTCACTAAGTTCTCTGTTTAGAGGCTGATCATTATAGCAGGTTCGTGGGCCTGAGCATGGTCCAGTTTGACTCAAAGGTAACCTGCTCACAGGGCTATGTGTTACACACCCACACCCATGAGTTCAAGGGCAGCTGGTATTTGGAGAGCTCATGAAGCCCTCATGCCCCAGACAAATCGTTCTTTGTCACATGACTGTGATTCCCAGGTACTTGTCCAGATCGTGAAGGTCAGGATACTCACGTAGCCTCTGTAGCTGGCGTCCAGCTCTGGTCCTGTAGGAGTTTTGCTGCGGATGATGTTTTCAGTTTGCTGCATCTGAAAGCGGCTGTCATCCAGGGCCTTGTCCAGTTGTCGGATCTTTGACTCTAAGGAGCTGGGATCCCCTGCAGTGTCAACCATAAGAATTTTTACAAGCTTGGCAAGCTTGACATTCAAGAAGTTTACTTATTTCAGTTAAAGCTGTATAGAAATGGCATGTGTGTGAGTGATTATAAAGCAAGTTCGGATTTAACATGCTCGTGGGTTAGAAGTTTAAATGACCAGAGCGATGAATGTGTTTGACTAAGAGTCCTAGCCAACTGGATATCGCAGTGGGTTCTAGCAGCCTGTGTGTCTGTTCCCTCTCGCAGCTGATCCTCCGAAAGCCTGCGAGTTGTGAGCCGTGGAAGGCCTTTCCGAGAACGTAAGGTGGTGCCTTCTGCTCTCCAGTAACTAAAAGGAGATTATTTCTTATGCTCCCTCTGCAGTCACTTATCAGGTAGAAAAAGATACACTCTCTCGTTTTTCTTCTGCATCTTAGAAGACAGTGCCACTGAAGTGCCAGGTGGCTGTGTCATTCACTTAAAGCATGACTTCGAGTTAGACAAGAAAAGACTAGCTTAGGATAGATATGTACAGAAACACCAAACTAGCAACATCTTGCTTTTGTTTAAAATCTGAAACGAAACCAGGAGAAAGCTAAGATGTTAGCATTTCAATCTAGGCATGCTCTTACTCACAGCCTAGAACTCCTGGCTCATTTTCCCTTCAGAGATGTAATATCTTTTAGCGAAATTCTTATTATTTGTGTGTACGTGTATTGAAGTCTTTTGAACTGAACAAGAACATTGATCATCGGAGTGAAGCTAGCACAGGGTGAAAGCAGAACAAATATTAGTAAGTTTTATGAATTTTCTTTTTTGAAGGAAGGTCTTCTACATACACCTGGAAGAGGTCTCTCACTGAGAATCACTCAGATAGTCATCATTTCATTAATGCTAATGCGCAACCTGTTCTTTCGTTTTTCTACAAAACTTAAGTGTTAAATAATAACCCTGCAATTCAATATCACATCATTCTATTCAAACCCTACTCTCTCCACCCTCCTCCATATAGCTGACCTTGAACTACATACAGTTGGTCTAGTGCAACATTAAGCAAAATTGGTTTCATTTTTTTTCCTTCAATTCTTATTCCAGGAATCATTCTGTCCTTAAAGGAAAATCTAAGTCTTAAGATACTGTGGAATATATTTTTCATTTCAAATTATTTCATGGGGTAAGACAGTAAATAAAATTACATGTTTTTAGAGCTGAACATCTCATCTGGTCTCACTCCTTATCTGATGTGACCACTGAGACCAGGAGGATGAGCGACACGCTCGAGGGCACACGTGCAGGCTGGTGGGTTTGGACAGGGACCCCAGCACTTGACTCCCCAGCCACAGGGAGATGAGTGACCCATCAGAGTCATGCAGTCAGTGCCGCTACAGTCAAGTAGGGCGTAGGAAGCAAATGCTGCAAACTAGCATTTCCACCTCCTATTTTTTGCTGTTAATGGATATCACAGCTCTATACTTAATGAGACTGATTACCATTGAACGGGTTGAGAAGTTATTTCATTGCACTTGATTACTGAAATCTTATTCTTGGTGTTGATCAACCCCTCCAATTTCTTTCCCCCTAGTACAGCAGTCAGAGAGGAAGGTTCTGCCTTAACATGCTTGTGCCACAGAGCTGTGAGAGAGGTACGGGAGATGTGCTAAGAGGGGAGGCTTGTTACAGGTGAGAAAGGGAGGCTCGCTTCGGCTTTTAGTGCCTACCAGAGGCATTTCTGATGGCACGCTCTGTGAGTTTTACATAGGCCTCGGGATTTCCGGGGATGATTACATCTGCAAAAAGAGCACAGTCTAAGTTGACAGATAAGTTCTGCGGATACTGATTCCCTTGTGGCAGGAAAACAACTTTCCTAGGGGAAAAGAGGAAGTGAGCCATTGTAGACGGACAGCTCTGAGCATACGGAGAAGTTGCACATGCATACCGAAGGTTTCCTGAGCGAATCGTAATAGGGGCTCGCACTGGTTGACGGTGTTTTATGAGCCAGGCACTGTTTTAAGCACTCATTTATCCTCACAGGAAAGCTACAGGGTGCATGGGAGGGTTATTCCCATTTTATCGATAAGAAAGCTGAAGTCCAGAAAAATTAAGTTATGTATCCAAGTTTCAACAGCTGGTCAGTGGCAAAACTGGGGTCTCAATCCAGACAGTCAGATGCTAGGGCAGCATTGGACCAGGCCGCTAGAAATAACGTGAGCCATGTGTGTGACTTTAAAGATTCTAGCAGCCACATGAAAAATAAAAAATGATGAAAATAATTTTAATACTTCACCTTACTAAACTGATATATCCAAATCACAACACGTAATCAACATGATTATGATTAATCTTTTACATTCTTATTTTATGTCTTTGAAATTCACGTATTCGTGTAAGTGCATTTGATGCAGCAAATCTCAATTTGCACAGTCACATTCCAGTGCTTGACAGTCACAATGCAGCCACAATTCAACAGTGCTACTTTAGGTGCCAAATGCCTAAGTATGACGCTATACCGTAAAGACAAAATAGAAATGAGAGAAGTCACATCTTTCACCAAGATGCCTAAGTCAGAATATTGCCTCAACCCCAGTTCCATCCATCGTCAGTTGTGGAGGGGACTTGTGGTGATTTCGTACATCCTTTCCGTTCTCTATATTTAGAATGCTGCTTCCTGAGTCCAGGCCACCATCTTATCTGTCCTGGATTATAAAACATTTCCATTTGGACTTTTTTCCTCCCAAAGCACTCTGCTCCATATAGTATCAAGACAGGTGTTTTGAAAATATGCCTCTGATCACATCACCTCCCTCCCCGGACCACTGCTGCGGCTGCCCATGACCTTCAGGATAAAAGCCAAACTCCTTCCACGTAAACAGGTGGCTATATGACCAGGCTGCCTTTCCACTTCCTCTGCCCCACTCACTCCATGCTTCCCAACCTACAGCCTTGTCGTTCTGGACAAATTTCAGGTGACCGGAAATGCTGTGGCCAGCTGGGATGGGAGCCCTCTCCTTTCCTTCTCTGAATGTTGCTGCATCGGCCTGACTGGGTCCCACTCACCCTTCAGGCCTCAGCTCAAGAGTCCCTCTCTGAAGCCCTCTGTCAAAGCTCCAGTGAGCCGTCCCTCGGCTGGCCTTCTGTACCGCCATGTGCCCATGGCTGTCCTAGCGCCACACAGGTCTTACCCATTGTCTCTGTCCACCTAGAGGATAAACTCTTTGAGACGGAAAGGAACTGTGTATCCCCAGTACTTAGCAAAGCGCTCGTCACCTAATAAGAACCTAAGTCTAAGTGGGACAAACCCATGGCCACACCAAATGTTGTATTTGATGATCACACAAATATCTGGTTGTTCTCTTATGAGCGATTTCCCGTAATGGGAGAGGAACGAAGACGACTCTGCTGAGCTCACGTGTTTCCCGTACAATATCCATTCCCTTTTATTTTCCTTCGGGCTGCCATACAGGAAGAGCTCTTTCCTACCTGATAAGCCAACAGCTCCCCTGGGGTAGAAATCTTTGTCTTCCTGGCCCTCTTCATCCTCAGAGGGCAGAGTTCTGGACACGGCAGACTCCAGGTCACGACTGAGGTCATAGTCATGGTCCCACTCCAGGGGGATGGAGTCCACACTGGCAGGGGTGTCTCGTCCTGACCGCTCGCTCCGAAGGGGCTGGGCAAGTGAGAGGGAGGGGTTGGAGGAAGGCTGGGGGGAAAGCACACTGTCCGCAGAGGTGTCATGCCAGTGGAGGTCCGAGAGAGCTGCAGAGTCATCCAGCTCCAGCTCCCGGTCAGAGAGGTCGTGCTCATCATCTGGGAGCTAGAAATGCAGTCAAACCAACTCCGTTACCGCAGCGATCAGGTGATCCCCTTACCACCGCTCACTCTGCTTCCCACCGCATCTCACTGTGAAGCTCATCCTACCTCACTGGGGGGTCATTTTAAACTCCCGTCATCAAATCAATAAGAACCCTCTGACCACTTTTAAAAATGTCTTATAAATTGATCTACCAAAGCCTCAGTTTTATCACTGGTAAAATGGAAATAATATTAAAACCTGCTTCAAAGAATTGGGGTAAGATTAGAGAAGCTAATATAAATTAAGGCAACTTAGTACTGTGACTGCCATACGACAGGCACACAATGGCACAAAAGGCAATCGCCAATACACCTTAGCCTGTCCTTTTTAAACTTATATCCCAGATACAAAATATATTTGATCATAGAAGGTTCCAGATGTTCTAATAATAACATCTCTACAATGAGATTTGATTATGGCAGCAATTAGAGAAATGGAAGAGAAAGAAAATTCAACCAAACCTCATCAATTGAGCAATATTCACATTGCTCAGGTTTCCTCTAGAAGCTTCTTTCTCCTATAGGGGATAAGTGCCAAACACTCTTCTAAGTTCTCTCTCTCTCTCTCATTAAACCAGTCTCATTAAACCAATTTTACAGCTGAGGAAACTGAGGCAGAAGACATAAAGTAACCTGCCCTAGGTTGTGTAGCCAACAGGTGTCCGAGCTGGGATGGGACCCCGGGCATTCCGGCCCCAGGCTCCGGGCTCTCGCCCACTACACAGCGCTACCTAACCCCACAGAAGTCATGCTCTTTAGACCTCATGACAGCAGAAAGCAATGATACCCACAGGCAGGCGAGTCAGCTTCTTATGGTACCGCTCCACGCGCCCGAACACCTCCTGGCAGTAGCGCCGCAGCTCGTCCAGCTCCTCCTGGATGACCGCCGCATCCAGAGGCTCACTCTTCTCTATCAGCTGCTCACCCTGGGCGATTATCTGGTCAATCTTACCGTGGTTCAGCGCGATCTCCTGCTGGAAGGCCTAGGGAGCACAAGTCGCAGGCCATTTTTATTGCTCACGCTGACACGAAACTATGATAAGATCCCTGCTTAGAAAAGCCATATAGGGGATACGAATTTACCTTAATTTAAAACCATCATAAAGTTGATAGCATTGGTTATCCCTGATGAAAAACAATTATAACCATTACAGCGCCACTGAAATAAATTTAGCGCTTTAAAGAATATATTTGATATTTTTAGATTTCTTGATCGTACATCATACCAAGCAAATGACAATGCCATAGATACTTCTCGGATGACTCTTTT
>NW_006438644.1:500071-507155 GCF_000325575.1 Pteropus alecto | reverse complement strand
TAGAGGCTCATTTAGCCTCATTCGATATGGTTGAAGAGTTAAGCAACTGGGGACAAGTTTTAATACAAGAATAAAGTCTGGAATAGTCAAAACTGCCCAATAATGAAACGCCTGTGAGGGGAGGGCAGCAATGAGTCCTATGACCCTGCCAGAGTCCAAAAAGAAAAGATTCAACTGCCACTTGGTAGAAATTTCCTGCCAAAGGTTTTAAACATTAAGTTGCCTATGAAACAACTTGAGAAAGTGGCGGTTTGGGGGGCATTATAAAGAGAGGGTTTGGGCAGAATACTAGAGTTAATTATTTTACGTTTTTTTTTTTTCATCCTGAGAATCTATGATTAAGGGCAACTTTCTTGTTTTATTAAAGCAACCTAAGGTTATTGGCATTGTGATTATTTGTTTAAACTTATCGATCTTGGGAAGAAATTTTTATAAGCTGTATTGAAAATTATTCAAGGTGTTAAACATGCTTCTATTTAGAGAATCTTATCTAATGTACTGCATATTCCTCTGATTTAAGTTTTTAATTAGCCACTATAGTCAAATTATATATTGAAACATATAGAATATTTTTAAAAGAAGTAACTAGGCATATAAGAATGTAGGATATGTGAAATGAAATCCCAATATGAGAAAGTTATATTTCTCTGGAACATGGAGGTCAAATAATAAATTATTAGATGGTGCTAGAAACAAACCAGAAAAAAACACCCCCGAAACCAAAAACCGCTACCAAAAAAAGCAGATTCCTAACACTCTGGCTATCAAGTTAATATTATGTCTATTATGTTAATGGTAGTTATCTATGGGTAGTGCTCTTTATTTCATTTTTAATATCTTTTGTATTTTTTCAATGTTTTTTAATCAAGGACTATTTTTATAAAAAGAATCATTCTTTTACTATGCCCTTCACAAAAGGACCTATAAATCCCTTCCTCTTCAGATTTTCTTCACATTGATCATTTGAAGAGTCGCTAATTTATTACCTTGAGTTGCTTTATTTTGGCTTGAACATCACACTCAGAAAAATGCTCAATATTAGTGAGCTGCAAGTCCATCTCTGTCAGCCACACCAGAATGCTGTCCCGTGCTGTCTCAAACTCCTCACGCTGGCCGATGAAATGCTAGACGGGAAAAGAAAATAGTAAAAAAGCCCACATACACATTACTGAGATGGTACTGCCAATGCCTATGGTCTTCTAGAAAGTCGCTTTCTCAATAAGCCATGAGAACCCTGCAATCTTTTACCATATAAATTAACCCTGGATACCCTCTTGCCATCCCTATCTTACAAAACCACCGAGATTATGTCTTAATATTGTATTTGAACAGCCCGATCCTGTCCTCTGGGCCTCTAAGCTACAGAGGAGGCACAATAAAGACCTTGAGTCTGCGTAAGATGGAGGTGACACGCTTTTGCAGATTGTCCCATCGCTGGTTTCCTTCGTGAACCATCTGCTTTAGGCTACAGGCAGAATCGGTGCGGTTCTCTCTGGCGAGGCGGCGGTACTGCTTGTTGATGAGTTCCAGCTGGGTCAGGCTCTCGTGCACCTGTCGCTGGAAAGCCTAGGACCACAGAGAAGCACCAGTGAGGGAGGTCAGAGAAGGGCCCTCAGCAAGGGCGTGTGGGTTTCATACTGCAGTGTCAGGGAGAATGGGAAGTCACACTGTCACAGGCAGGGAAAGGACAGCTTCTAAGGAGTATACTGCCCCTTGTTAAAGCAAAGTAGTATAACCAATGTAGCTTAAGGAGAAGAGCAAATAAAACTATAAAATAAAATGGTAAATATTAATAAATACATATGTATATATATATATAAGTACATATACATCTAGAATATATACATAGATAATATACACTTATACATATAGAATTTACATATGTACATATAAATACATCTTTTAAGATGATTAACAGCCAGAAAAAAATTCCCATAAAACAAATCGATTGCAAAAATATTTATGTGTGCCAAAAAATGTGAGTTTGAAATGTTCAAAATTTCTGATGTCAATATTGAGAAAAGAGATCTACAATAGCACTATCTCCTTATTTGTAAAATATGTAATTGCTTAAAATTCCAGAAACTACCTCAATTCTGGTGCCCATTAAAAATATTAAAACTACCTTTTGCAGAAGGTCTTTTAAATGCAAGCTACTATGAACTTTCGAGAGAAGCAGTTCCGTAAAATACAAGTAACCTTACACAGAAAAAAATTTGGAACATGCTTTTTTTTCTTTTTTGTTGCTCTCATGAATTACTCCATTTCTATAAAATATCTTAGAGCTGATGCAGCACCTTACACAGTAGTGTCTATTTATTTTTGAGGTTACCGAGTGCACAGTTTAGAGTTTCTGAAAGTAAAATACTCTTTCTTTCTTTTCTCTGCTGTTATATAGTATAGACCTAGCACAAGAATCGTTTGGCCGAAATAAAATGAAGCTTTTTTTTTCAAACTCATGTGTGTGACTTATGACTGATTTTCATCTCGGCCTTAGACAGAAAATTGTATCATTAATTGAACTGGGCTCATCTCAATGCTAAGTTCTGCTTCCTTTGGCTCACTGCTCTGTTCTGATGTGGCTCCATTCCTACTTCTGAAATGGTTTTCCTTCTCAGGGTTGCTTTAAGAGCCTTTATCTTAGTAAATTCAATCTTCTGTTCTATAAAACTTTACATTATTTCCCCCAAAAAAGGAAGTGGAGAGGAAAGTTCAGCTCTCGTCATTACTAGGAATCACAGGATATGTTTTCCCACTGGGGTGATGGCAGGCACTCAGGGGTGGGGGGACCCCGGCACACCCAAATCCATCCCAAATATTCATGCCATGGAACAGGTAAAGGCTACCCTCAAGCAAAATTTTGTTTTTGTGATTTACGTCTGTCTCGTAAGAAAATTAATTACAAGATAAATGATAAAATCATTCATTATAGAAGCTAACTATATGGCTAACTTTTGCCATAAAATCTGAGAGTCTAAAATAGCATCAGAAAGGATCTTACATAATCTGCTTTGTAGTATAAGCCAATTACAGAAGGTTTTAACCTTTAGGAAGCTGAGTATGCTAAGATGCAATACAGGAACACTTCACTAGCATTGGTTCATACCGAGATGACCTGCAATCTGCTGCAGAGCTTACCCTGGCTTTTTACAAGAAGTTTTCTAAGGCAAAAATACTTAGATAGAAAACATTTCTTTTTCTAGAATGTACTGATATAGTTACATATAAATCCATGTTCAGCTGTCAGAATGACTCTTATTTATTTCACATAGGATTATAAACATTTTATAGATTCATATAGCTGCCCATTTATGACTCTTAGATTTAAACTCCACAAGAACAAAAACCAAACTTCATATTTACTATCATAGGCCTCAATAAATGCCTGGCTAACTGACGTTATGAGGTAAAAATGAATGCAGCTGAATTTGGTTTGATTTTTAGTCTTATTTTTAAACATCTTGGGGAACCTAGAGGCAGAATTAGTAACCAAAAATGTTTTTTTTGTAAGACACATGCATCAGAACTGTTTGCTATCAATGTGTATGACTACACAGTTCATCTGCTTATTAGTGGGAAATAATGAAATTTCAAGTTAAAAAATAGTCAACAATAGGCTATGTTAGGTCCTCTGTGAAAATGGAAGGCAGCTGAGAAGCTGAGGTTTCATCATACCACAGTGACAGAGCAGACTCAAGATTGCACAAACAGGCCAGGAACTGGGATCAGCTATTGAACGGTCCTGTCTTTACGAGTATGATTATACTGCTTCTATTATTGTCTCTATGAATTCGAAAAGTCTTTGTGACTCAAGAATGGCATTGCTCTTCATTTATAAGTAGAAACGGCTTATGATTAAAATGTTTTATTTAATTCTGGAGCCATCTCTACTTTATTGATGATTTAAAAAAATATATATATACCTATGTTCCAATTACGTAAAAATAATTCAGAAAAATATTTGGAAGATAAATTTTTATAGTGTGGAAAATCATCATATTTTAATCTTAGATGGTTCATTGTAAAGAAGTATGAAATAAAAAGAATGCCAAAATCATTTTTTAAGGAATTATGATTCTTGTTTTGTAACAGAATTCCTCTTTATTACTTTACTTTGTACTGTATTTGTAACTCTTGATAATCTTAAAAAAAAAAAAAAACCCTCCTTTCCTCACTTCTTTGTCTACTTATGAGGCAATAATAAAAATGACCACGGTCATCACCCAATAGTTTGAACAAAAAATGTGTGGGTGAACAGTTAACTTACATCTTGCATCTTACACCAACTAGCAAAATAAGGATCAAATATTTGGAATTATAAATCACCTCAAATTTCTTTAGTTCTTCCTTGGCAACTGTATAGAGTACCCCAGAAGAGCTGGGGAAGGCAGCTGTCCTTTCTGAATTCTTGAGCCAATCTTCAAAACGGGAATAGTCATCCAGAAACTTCTGCCACAATCTCCATGTCTCTTCAATTCTGAGACAGAAAACGAAAAGAACAGAATCTGACTGTTTGAAATTGTTTATGCTCCAGCAGACAGGCACCCTGTCTGATGCCTGCAACAGGATGGAGTGCCCAAGCAAGCAACTGTTTGCCAAACAATGACTATGCCTTGAGCCAAATTTGACTAGAGTGAAAAAGAGACAACTGTTTGAGCTAAAATGAAACAGCTGTGTGTGTGTGTGTGTGTGTGTGTGTGTGTGTGTGTGTGTGTGCTTTTTTTTAAGCACACATCCTGTAGCTCTGGATCTGGAATTAGTCAAATTGAGTATTACAAGCCCATAATATGAACTGTTCTGGACACGTGAAAGAGTCTGGAAGTGTAACACCATGTTTGCAGTGCACACTCATGCCAAGGGTTTGCCGAAATAAAACAAGGTTTGCAAATCCATTTTCCAACACCAAACTTACCCTCATCAAAATCAACTTATGACAGCCAGACAAATATAAATTTTTCAAGAGTTCCCCAGAGAGCACAAAAATTATGTGCCTTAAATGATTATGATAATTTTCTAACGCATCACTACTTTTTACTACCTTGAATTTCAAAGGGCCTACGTATAAGCCCTTTGCTTTATTATTTCATTTTTAATAAAAGAATGTTACTTTTTCAATCACCAATGCTGTAACATTATACTAGTTCAGCAAAGGCGTATTTTCCTGATTTATATTTAAACTGTTAAGTCAAGCATAACTTGGCTTGTGATATTTATATATGATCTTTATTCCTTCTTTTTTACCCAACTAAATGTAGACGACAAGACGTTTGGGAAACCAGGCTATTTTTAGACATTGCGATCACAAGGAAATAGTGAATTGTGGCTGCTCTGGGTTATATTTTTCCCCTTTTTTGTCCTTCCTCTTTCCCAAGTGTTTGAATGTCCCAGCTCACTTGAGCCTTCTTTCCATGGACATGGCGCAGATATTTCTCCACCGCCGATCCAGGTTTCGCGTAGCCTGCTGGATGGAATCGCACTCGGCGTCTGTGGCACAAGCGTCACAATCATGCAGCAGAACCTCGCAGAGGTTGAGGACGGAGGCGACACCTGTGCTGTGTTTCTCTATGTCTCTCTGAAGCTCCTGCAGAGAATGAGATATGCTTTATTCAAATACTTTAATACAGCTGGGAGACACGGTGCCAGTATTTGTTGACTGACAGATGGTTAGGCAAACACTTCATTTTCTTCAATCAACTTCATTTATGAAATATGACAACCTCGAGAAAATGAAGCTAGAAATATTTTGGCTCTGTGAGCAATACCAAAATATAAAATGAACAGATGAAATAGACTGCATTAACTATATTAAGGATTAAATTAGTGATTGCAAAATGAATCTTGCCTCAGACTCTACTTCACAGATATATTGCTTCCATTCCGATCTATCGATCAAGCAATCAAAAGAATGCATGTGCTCTTGTTAAAACCTTGCACTGAAGAACTGGGATTTGATATCCAAAGATTGGCAAACCATTTAAACAATTAATTCCACCATTGTTAAAAGGCACCTAGGTTCTTTGTTACGTATGACAATATCATTATCATCAGTGGCTTCCTCAATTTTAATAGAAATAGAAAGATTATGATAAACAAGGCATTGAATTTCTCCAGACTTCTACCCTGTGAAGTCTTTATTTTGACTGCAAAGCAAGTGCAAAGTGTACATTTTTCTATTGGGTTTTAACTCAATTTACTCAAAGTATTCCATTATTAAAAGTGAAGCTTTTTTGCTTGCCCTAATTATCAAGGTCCTTCATGTATCTTCTCTTACTTTGATATGGTTCTTGAATTGCCTAACTTTTCTCTTGTTCTAATACTTCAACTTATTCAGATAACTGGGATTTATATTCTCGTGTGTATATTCTTTCTCCTATTTTTCTCCTTAACATTATTTCCCAATTCCTTTAATACAACTGTTAGCTTATTGTCGAGTGTAATCACAGTGCCTTTGATTAATTTCTGGAGATTTTATAAGCTAGACACAAAAAGATAAATTCTATCAAAATATTTTTATTTCACTAAACGGTTCTTTCAAATCTCTTGTATAACCTTTTTCAGTTATGTGAAAGTTACCATGGAAACTGCTGGTCTAAAAAATATAAAATAAAATATTATAAAAATTGAACTCAATATTTGCTCAAAAATAAAGACAAACACTTCTGTGAATGAGATAACTAAGTAAATTTTAGGTCTTAAAGTGACTCTTGTATAAGGATATACATTGGAAGAAGTGGTAGGAATGTGAACATAATCCACGAATTTAAAAAAGTTAAGGATTTTGATTTAATTTTCCCAGGTACTCAAAAGTTTTTTCCAGCTTTATTGAGATATAATTGATATAACACTGTGTAAATTTAAGGTGTACAATGTGATGATCTGGTGTATGCTTCTATTATGAAATGATTACCACTGTAGTTTAGCTAACATGTACACCTCAGTTACAACTGGCGTGTGTGTGTGTGTTGAGAACTTTGAAGATCTAAGCAACTATACAACACACTATTGTTAACTAAAGTCACCTTGCTGTACATTACATCTCCAGAACTTACTCCTTATTGGAAGTCTGTCTGTACCTTTTCACCAC
>NW_006438644.1:496384-499312 GCF_000325575.1 Pteropus alecto | reverse complement strand
CACTTGTTTATTTTAATTATTGTGGTGATGGTGCTTTGGTTTCATATCTAAAAAAATCACTGATAAGACCAATGTCAAGGAGCTTTTCCCCTATGTTTTCTTCTAGGAATTTTATGGATTCAGTTCTTACTTTTAAGTTTTTAATCCATTTTGAGTTAATTTTTGTGAGTGGTATAAGATACAGGTCTCATTTCGTTATTTTGCATGTGAATATCCAGTTTTCCTAACATCATTTTTAAAAGAGATTATCCTTTCCCCATTGAGTAGTCTTCACTCTCTTGTCAAATATTAGCTGATTGTATATGCACAGGTTTATTTGTGGGCTCTCGATTCTGTTCCATTGGTCTGCCTCTATGCTAGTACCATACTGTTTTGACTATCATCATTTTGCAATATAATTTATAATCAAGTTTTGTTTTTCTTTCTCAGGATTGCTTTGGCTATTTGGGCTCTTTTGTGGTTCCACATTGTTATATTGTTGTAAA
The DNA here is from genome assembly GCF_000325575.1 of Pteropus alecto. Lineage (NCBI taxonomy): Eukaryota > Metazoa > Chordata > Mammalia > Chiroptera > Pteropodidae > Pteropus > Pteropus alecto. The sequence continues at coordinate 498,827 of NW_006438644.1, read as the reverse complement.
GACTGCTATTGGAATTTCGATAGGGATTACATTGAATGTATAGATGGCTTTAGTTATACGCATATTTTAACAACATAATTCTTCTAAACCATGAGCATTGGATTTCTTTCCATTTAAAGACATTGTGTCTTCTACAATATCTTTTTTCAATGTCTTATAGTTTTCAATGTAAAATCTTTCGCTTCCTTGGTTAAATTTATTTCTAAGTATTTTATTGTTTTTGATGCTATTATAAATGGAAGTTTTATTTCTTTTTCAGATAATTCATTGTTAGTATATAGGACTGCAACTGCATTTTGTACATTGAATTTGTATCCTACAACTTTATTGAATTTGTTTTTTTATCTAACAGTTCTTGGAGTCTTTAAAATTGTATATATAGATAAGATCACATCATCTGCAAACAGACAATTTCATATCTTTTTTGATTTGGATGTCATTTCTTTCTTTTTATTGCCTGACTGTTCTGGCTAGGACTTCTAGTATTATGTTGAATAGAATTGGTGAGAGTGGGTACCCTTTGTCTTGTTTCTGATCTTAGAGGAATAACTTACAGATTTTCACCATTGAATATGTTAATCGTGGGTTTGTCATATTTGGCCTTCATTATGTTGAGGTACATTCCTTCTATAGCCACTTTGTTGAGAGTTTTTGTCATTTGAATTTTGTCAAATGCTTTTTCTGTATCTATTGAGATGATCTTATGATTTTTATCTTTTATTCTAGTAATGTGATGTATCACGTTTATTAATTTAATATGTCGAACCATTGTTGCATCCCAGGGATGAATCCAATTTGACCACAGTGTACGATCTTTTTAATGCAATGATGAATTTGGTTTTCTAGGATTTTGTTGAGAAATTTTGCATTTGTATTCATTGAGGATATTAGCCTGCAGTTTTCTTTTCTTGTGGTATCCTTATCTGGCTTTGGCATCAGGTAATATTGGCCTCATAAAATGAATCTGAGTTTCTTTTTCTTCAATGTTTTTTGAAGAATGAAAAAGACTTGTTTTAAGTGTTTGGTAAATTTCACCTGTGAAATCATCTGGTCTTGGACTTTTGGTTGTTGTTCTTGTTGGGAGGTTTTTGATTAACTGATATTTCTTTTTTCTTAATGTAGGCATTTATTGCTATAAACCTCCCTCTTAAAACTGCTTTTGCTGCATCTCATAAGTTTTGGTGTGTTGTATTTCTTTTTTTTGTTTGACTCAAAATATTTTTTTCATCTCCCGTTTGATTTCTTCTTTGATCCATTGGTTGTTCATAAGTGTATTGTTTAATTTCTAAGTATTAGTAAATTTTCTAGCTTTCTTCCTATTATTTCTAGTTTCATATCATTGTGGTTGAAAAAGGTATTTGATATAATTTCTACTTTCTTGAATTTGTTGAGACTTATTTTGTGGCCTAACATATAATCTATCCTGGAAAACGTTCTGTGTTCTGAGGTGGGGGTGGAGTGCCACTGCTGGGCTCTGCAGTCACCTCTCTTTGGGCGAAGTCACAGGGCGTGTTCCCTGCCAGGGCAGTGCCAGTGGTTGGACTCCATGACTGAGCAGGGCTGTAGGCTGGGATCTATAATCACTACTGGTCATGTGGGGTCTCAGATTGTGCTCTCAGACCAGATAATGCTGGCTGGACTCTGGTCAGGTGGGCCATAGGCAGACTTTGCAGTTGAACTGGCCATTAGGCTGTACTCTGTGAGCATACAGGGCTGCAGGCTGTGCCCTGGATTTGGTGAGGCCACATTCTGGGCTTCGCCATCAAGTAGGCCACTGACTGTACTCCCTTCTTGGGCAAGGTTACTGGCTGAGCTCTCTGGTCAGGAGGGGCCTCTAGCTGTATCTAGCAGTGGGTGGGGCCAGAAACTGTGCTCCATGGTCAAACTAGGTCACTGTCCAGGCCTTCTATTTAGGTAGAGCTGTAGGCTATGTTTGGTGATTGGGTAGGGTCTCTGGCTGGGCTCCCTGACTGGGTAAGGTTGCAGATTGTGTTCAGCAATCAGACAAGGCCCTAGGTTAGATTTTACTGTTGAGCGGTGGTGTAGTTTGGGCTCCATGACTGGATGGGGTTGTAACCTGGGCTCTGAGTTTGCCCAGGGTTGCTGTTCAGGCTCCCTGGTTATGTGGGGCCAGAGGCTATGGTCAATAGCTGCCTTGGCTTCCTGCCCAAGCAGGGCTGATGAATGCACTGTGTGGCTGCCTGGGTTCTCTGGGCAGGTTTCCTGGTGGGGCCAGATGTAAGCTATGCTCAGCTATTGGGCAGAGCTGGGAATTTATTTCCCTTCCCAGGCAGGGTGGCAGGAAGGACTCCAAGGCTAGTATGGCCCATTGTCTGTTGTCTGCAGACCCATATCAGGCAGAACTGCCTGCTGAGCTCTGAGACCGACAGAAACCACTGGCTGGGCTCTGCTGATGGGCAGAGAGGCCGGCTGGGTTCTCTGT
>NW_006438644.1:490770-496365 GCF_000325575.1 Pteropus alecto | reverse complement strand
GTCCACCCAGATCTGAGTGTTGGTTGCCATAAGCCTCACCCCTCTTTGTCTTTCTCTGATCCCCAGTGGTCAGGCCTCACAGATTCCCCCAGTGATCCCCACGAAATGAGACCCAAGAGCCTCCTGGGAAATGCCCCACAATACTGGAGGAGCTGGATGACCACCTTGGCTTCTCTTTTCTCTCTCGAGAAACTAGGCCCACGGACCCTTCTTGATGATGTAGGCCCAAGGGGACCTCTTGGTGCGATGCTGTTCCAGCCTGGGGAGGGGCGATGTGGCCAGAGGCAGCCGCTCCTCCTACTCTTCTAATTCTATCCTCTTGGTCTCTGTGGTCCAGGGAGATGCTTCAGCCATACACCTGGATTCTGGGATTTTCACAATGGTGTCTTGTCTATGCATAGTTGCTTGTTGGTCTTCTCGTGAAGGGGACATAGTCAGAAATAACCTCTGTTGACATCTTGGTGATGTCGCTCCTCCATATACTTCTGAATCTACCTTGGAGCAGACACTCGGGGGAGCCACTGTGGGAACCAGTGCTGGGGTATGAAAACCACAGCTGTAACTGATGGATTGCTGAAGGTGCAGTGTGGACAACCCCAAAAGTTAAAAATTCTACTTTTTTTTAAGGTTGTGGGGGCACAATTTTGTGAGGTTTATCTCCAGGAGGTCAACCAAGTTCCCACAGTATACATACCGGAGAAAAATTCCTTTGTGCTTCGGCTCAAAAGTTCTTGTTAAAATTAATATAGGAAACAAGGTTTGAGGCGTTTTATAATTTTATATAAGTGCCCTAATACAGATAAAGATTTCAGTCTCAGCTTTAACCTGCATTGGTAATGGTTTCGAATTGTCATCTAGTGTCTCTGCATTTATTCTTCTTCATCTATAACACAGAAAAATTTGACAAAATGTCCTCCGAAGCCATCTCAAGTCTACATACATTTCTGCCTAATTACGTCTGTAGACTGACAAGAGAAACGTAGAAATTCCACATAGGGAAACTGAAGAAAATGCATTTCTGATCAATTTAATCTATTTAAATATTTGTCCGAATTTTTCCCCTTTGGAGACAGATTATTATTTATATCTGTCTTTTACAACATGGATTCTCAATGCTATAATTTTTATAGAATCTTGGTCAAACATTTCCTATAAAAGGAAACTAGCAATTATAGTATGATTAAAATAAAATTTGCTCAGTATACTCTTTGTGCTGGGTGCTGTGTTAAATGCTTTTCTTGTTAATTTTTACAATAACACTACGAGCCATGTCCTCTAATTCTATACATAAAGAATTCTTATACTTTCTACGTATACAGAATTTGAGAATTAAAACACTTTATTACTTTGCCCCAGGTCATGCTGAAAAGTGGTGAAGCCAAGATTTGAACCCGGGATGTCTATACTTTTAACTACTGTGTATGTTTTTTTAAACTTTAATTTAAAAGTTAATTAAAAGGCAATATAAACATATATTAATATATTTAAAAGTCAACAACTACTATTAAGCCTCCAATGAAGCAGTGCCCTGAAACGACCATTTCCATCTCTTTAACTCTGTCTTCTGGTTTTTACTTCTATATTTCTAATTAATTTTGTTATATAACTATATGCATTTCATGTTATAGAAATATAGTTGTCAAAGTAAAGGAGTAGGACATCTTTTTATGTTGCTATTTCCTGATTTTTAAATTTTAGATATTTTTCAACATTACTTTTATATTACTATTTTCATAATTTTTTTCTGTCCATTTTCTTTATTCTTTTGGGGACGCTTCTTAGGAATAACTGAATTGGAATTGGAAACTCTTGTATGAATCCTGGCTGCTATAGAAACCTGGCTAGTGACACTGTGGGAGCTGGTACAGCGGGGTGGGAGTCACATCTGTGGTCCTGAGCCTTTCGTTTAATCTCTATTTTTAATATAGTGGCTCCAGCCTCGATGGTGTCCTGTATCCTCATGTCCTAAGTCCCTCTGGTCTGCTTGCTCCAGAGACTAATCCTCTGGTCTTCTTCTGGGGAAAATGAGGCAGAGTCTCCTGACTAGCTGGGCTTAGCGGGCAACTGCAGTCTAACACTCCTTATTCAGACTTTCAAGCAATCTTCCATTTTAAAGCCCTATGGACTTGATATCTCCACTTCCTGAGGCTCCTTGAACTCTGTGGCATGAATGAGCTTTCTCTATCATTCCTCTGTTAACACCATTATTCTCCATCATTCCTCTGTCAACACCATCACGAGTCATCTATCCACTTTCTATCTTCCAAAATTCTGTTGGATGTCTGTCATCTCTATCATCTTGTCTCCTGTTCTCTTTGCCATTGTGAGTTTGGACCCTTTTTTCCACTTTACTATCATTTTATTTAGGGTTAGCAGTGGATGGGGCTGTAAGTACATCTAATCGATTTGCCATATTTAGCTAGATACTATTTTGATTGTCTCATATTTGCTAAATTATATCAGTCATTAGATTTTAACTTTTATCACATGTAGATATCATTACCATGTTCCCCAGGAGAATCTAGGGAACTGGGGGCCCAACTATGACCCCATAGTTTGATATCAGAATTTCAAATATCAGAGAGTCTATCAGAGTATGTTAATCTTACAACTGAAAATATCATTCTAACAATTAAAAAAAATAAATGATAAATTAAATATTAAAGTAATCCTAAATGTAAAAAATATATTTTAATACCTATTCTCATTGGTTTAAATAGTTTGTAAAATAAAGTATATAAACTATTTCACAGGATTATAGAAATAGGTCTGTTTGTAGTTTATAGACATTTTTTTAAGCGACTTGGCTACAGTGGCCTAAATATAATAAAAATAAGCAGAGTATGGATAGGATTTTCAAGGACAATCTAAAGGTGGAGTGACAATACTTCTTTAGAGGGTTTATAGTGTTTGGTACTGACAACTGGAGTCTGCTATGCTTAGTAAGAATAAGCAAGGGCCGTGGGAGGTGAAAATCCCCTCTGTTTGTATTTTTCAGGGCCACCTTCTTTTGCTTTGTTGAGTTGTGTATTGTATGCTGGTGCGATGTGCTGTCTTTGCAGCACACATGAAGGTGAGGTCACGGTGTGTGGTCTGCAGGTCATGCAATTCTTCTTGCAAAACAAAATTTTAGACTCTAAAATCTCCAAGTGTGCGCTGTAATCTTTCCTTGAACACTACTACATGTAGGCGAGGGGAAGGCTCTTTTTTAAATCTATGGCAGTGGGCTAGGGACCCACAAATAAATAAACAGAACTGTCAGCACTGTTTTAGATACATCATTACAGCTCAGCCTAACTTACCATCTTAGGATGGCTTCCTGATGGACCAACAACATTGACCTTGGTGGACCAACAACGTTGACCTTGGTAAACTAACAACATTGACCCTACAATGGCATATCTCCTTAAGAGTCAACTCTGTGGTGACATAGAACCTATTTGCCCCCAACACTTGCCTAGCCAAGGCCCCCTTCCCTTTCTCACTAAACCTGCCTAGCTTCCTCCTGATTTTCCATCCCAATTTTACCATCTCACACCCACCCCTCTATCCTGGCCAAGAGAACAGATATTCAAGAGCCTATTTGCTTTCTTCAATTGTTTTAAGTTTTACCTGCTGCTCGTTAAGCTTTCTCTGTATTTCCTCCGAGTCACAGGAATCATAGACTATCGGCTTGGCCAGCTCTGACTCGATGAGAGCCAGCCACGTCCGCAGGCTGCTCATGTTCTTATCCAGCTGCTGCACAGCGACCAGAGTCTCCTTTAGCTTCTTCACCCTGTGGACAGACAAGGGGCGACATCAGCTTCTTCGAGCGGCCTCACTCATGCCTCCCTCCTGAGCAGCAGCAAGCACTGGGTCTGAAGCCAAACTGCCAAAGCCAGGCGCATCCCAGCTCAGCCACCTACTGGCTGCGTTAACTTTGGGCGGTTGTACAACCTTTCTGTGTCTCCGATTCCTCATCTATCAAATGGAGGTGAAGTAAGAGTACTTGTGAGAATTAAGAGTTGAATAATGCATGGTACGTGGGAAATAGTTAATAAATATTTGCTATGATCATACTCAACACAGCCATACATAATATAACTGGGACAGAAACCTCATGGTTGAAACAAAAATTATTATTTCTACAAACAATTTACTAATTTATACTCCTATGAAGAATTCTTGGGAGGAAAAAAAATGAACATTTCCAATGATTTGTCACTAAACAGACTATACATCCACAGTTCTGATCATTTCGGCCGGCCCTGGTGGGATGTATTTCGGCACCCTTGTGGCAGAAATTCAGTTAAAAGAAGAAAGCACACTTAAGGTGAACTATCAGTGAGTTATCACTGAACTTCAGCAATTTGAGTTTTACCATTGCCAGATCACAGTAAAGGTACCTGAGGACCCGGGAGATTGTAAGTGGCAGAGGGCAGTTACAAGGCCGACCACTATCCAATCCTCTACCTGCAGAGCCTAGCTCAGTCCAGTATTCACTACACAGCATGCTTTAAAAAAATTCTTTTCAGAAAGGAGTAAATACCCATTTGTTTAAGATTGCCATTTATCTAACAATCATGTGTGAAACCGTATGTGTAAGATGCTGGGAAGATGAAATAAGTAAGACTTATTTTCCTGATGAAATGTACAATTCTGTCCAGAAATATGGACTTACTAACAATGAAATATAACACAGTCTGGTAAGAAATAAAGTAAAGAAATGAACCCAGTCTCTGACTAATAAACCAGGAGTGACCAATTCTGTCTGGCCACATTCAGATAATCATTCATTCATTCATTCATTCATTCACCATTTGTTCGTGTCTTTATTCCTTCTACAGACATTTATTGCACTAGGTAGTCATGGTGCAAGATGACAAAAATGCAGTGATGGCTAAAGGTTCATCCTTGCCATTGAGGAGCTTAAACGCTGATAAAAACAGGGGAAATGAAGAAATAACATTTGAGCTGCATCTTGAGAGGTGGATACAAGCCAAGCAGAATATTTCTGACCTAGGAAACATGAAGAAGAAAAGCAGAGATTCTGAAGGCAAACAGCGTTGTTACGCTAGGGAGACGGGGGTAGAGAGGGTGGAAGATGGTGGCAGAAGGGAGACGAGGAAGAGGTAAGAGATAAGACTGAGGGGTAGACTAGTGTAGGATTATGAAGATTCTGTAGCAATAAGACAATGGGGTTGGATGCAGTTTTAAAAATAAATAAGAACATTGCCAAGATTTATTAGCAAAAAAAATGATAAGATCGGTTCTGATTTTGAGTAACTGTGAAGTAAGGCTCTTGTGAGACCCCATTCGGGAAGTAAACAGAAGAGTCAAAACAGCTTCCTTCGAAGCCTACACTTGGAAAGCAGAGCAGAAGTGAGAATTAGATTGATAAAATCACAAATTGGCATGATGCGAGGCAGAAGGAGTTAAAGATTTGTTTTCCAATTGAGTGACTAGATGGATGCTGCTGCCTCAGGGTGTACGGGATGAAGAGCAGGTCTTTGAGATTAATGGCACATTAAGTTTAGGGTATGATGAGTCTGAAGGATCAGGTAGACATGGAAATATAGTTCTTAGGTCCAGAGAAGAGGCTAGAGTTGATTGCAT
>NW_006438644.1:471877-490731 GCF_000325575.1 Pteropus alecto | reverse complement strand
TGTGAACTAATAAATATGAATTTTAAAAAGCTGTTTAAAGAGGAGGAATCACAGATGAAGAAAAAGTAATCAGAAAGGAAGGAGATGAACCAGGAAAGTATAGCTTAAAACTAAAGGCAGGAAAAATTCAAGAAGGAAGCTTTGGTGGGGAGGATAAGATTAATGTTGTTTAAGGGTAAAATTTGCAACAAGTAGTACATAGCCATAAAGATCTAATGCACAGTATAATAAATATTGCCAATAATATTGTACTATAATTATGTACTGTGAAAAACATCACAACAATGACGATCATATTAAAAAATATAAAAGTGTCAAAGTAACAGGTCGTATACTTTAAATTTACGCAATGATATATGTCAAATATATTCATTAAAAAAGGTGTTGCTTAAAGTGCGATCTGCCTCCTTTATTAGATTCATCTGGTTTGCCTCATATAAATGCAGATTCCTAGATCCCAACCCAGTCCTACTGAATCAGAAACTCTGTGCTTGTGGCCAGGGAATCTGCACTTTTAACAAGCGCTCCAGGTGAGCTTTATGCAGGCCGCTGGTGAGGCCGCTCGCATGCTGAGCAGGACAGTATGGCAAGGCTTGAAAAGAGGACCCATGACCTAACAGAGGGGCTCTGCTGACCCTAAGTCAGTTGTTCATCAGGCGTTAAGAAATAAACTTAACGGTAAGTGAACGTTGTTTGTTATTTTAAAAAATTAGGTAGTGAAGGTTGAATGAATACGGTATGGAACCTGTAGAGTGATCCAGCGACTATGAAAAATTGATTGGTTTGTTTTGTTTAATGAAATTTAATATTTAGAATAGCTTCAGAACATTTTTAAGCAGAGAACAAGGAACCATGGAGACGATGCCAAAGATAGAAGAAAAAAAGGTGGAGAGAAATTACAGGTGAACGTAGATGATGGAGCGAGGACATGGAGGAGGCTGGTGAAGGTCACAGGGACAGATAAATTAGTTTTGGAAGGTGTTTTCCAAGTGAGGGCAGGGTGAGAGCAGGAGTTTGGGGGAGATACATAGTATTTCTTAACTATTATTACAAAAAAAAATAGCAGCAAAACTCAATGATTGGATTACTGGCTGGTGAGGGCCTGCCATGGCCGAGTCTGCATAGATGGCTCTAAAAAGAGGAGATGGGGACAATGAGCACATGATCGGTGACGTCTAGCATGGCCCTTATTCAAAATTCAGTTTTGCGTTTAGACCGTAAATCCTGCCTTTCGGTTCAGGACATGTGTTCACCTTATTGACACCGCTCATGATATAAATGAATGGCAGATAAGCAAAATACTTCAATCTCAGAGATGTCAACTTGGATTAATTAAAGAGGTAACTGCTTTAAAAATGTCAAGCGCAACGTGACTTTTCAAAATTCTGGGAATGTGACATATTTCAAGGCAGCGATCTGCAATCGAATGCTCTCAGACTGACCACTTGCACTCAAAGTCATCAAGTATTTAGCTCGATTATTTTCAGACAGTTAACGAGGTGATTCTGGAGCTCTGGCTGTTAAAGCATCACTGCTCTCAAACCTCACGTGCCAACTGCTCACTCTCTTCCCACCTCCCCCCTTGCTCCTCCCCAGGTGACTCGGATGGGCTTCTCTGGTCAAGAGCTCTGGAGAAAATGCCTCATAGCCAAAGTATTTTCAGCCTTTCTATTTATTTCTGATCGCATAAAACTGGTATCACCGCTGCTATTACAGTTTCCATAAATCCGTGTTTGTCCCTTGAGTGAAAATCTAGTCATGATACAACCACTTTCCTCTTGGTCATACAAATGCTTTTAAGAGGATTTCCAGTATGGTTAGCTCTTAATACTAATACCTATATTCCACTAATTATAATAAGAATAGTACCTGTATTTGAATAATGTTTCAGTTCGTGAAGGCACCTTTAGGTGCATTACCTTGTATTGTTTGGGAAAAAAAGTGTATTTAAAAATGATGTCCATATGCCACAAGACAGTCTATAGATCAGGATGGAAAGCCTGAGTTGCATTGTTTATCGTGAGTCATAATTCTTTTCAAGATAGGGCTTCTCTAATTAGCTTTATAAATATAAATTGTGCCTTGCGCTCAGGATATTTCAAGGTATTGGCCTTGAACAATCATGTCAAGAAGTTTTACCTAAAACCCATTCACCTTTCTCTCAGATACAAGATAGAATCCGCTTGAGTGTCCGTCAGTGAATGACAGTGTTACAATGGCTCCTGGGTGCAAAGCTCAGGGGGCACATCCTACCAATGGTCACGGCATGGACTCAGGATTGACACTGTCCTGGCTACCCTGCTTTAGCGCCCAGGCTGAAAGGACAGTCTACCATCAAAAAACCCACTGGGGCAGGACTGAAGAATGGCTCATTGCACTGAGATGTCCGTCCTGCTTTTACCTTAGCAAGAATGTCCTCTAGGGCAGTGCGGTCCCCAACCTTTTTGGCACCATGGACCAGTGCTCCTATGAGCATCTGATGCTTGAGGATCTGAGGTGGAGCTGAGGCTGTGATATTGGCACTGGGGAGCGGCTGCAAATACAGATGAAGCTTCGCTGGCTCACCTGCCACTTACCTCCTGCTGTGTGGCCCGGTTCCTAACAGGCCATGGACCGATACCGGTCCACAGCCTGGGAGTTGGGGGACCCCTGCTCTAGGGAAGCTCTCCCACTTAACCAGTTTCCTGTCTTCAGATTTGGCAAGATCTGAATGTAGACTATGCTTTGGGATGGGGTTTTACAGCAATCTCATAATATTGTCAGGGTTTTGTTTAAGGCCAGAGGCTGGAAGAGTACCTCCATCCTTGCTTCCTTATTTTAACTCCATGCTATTATTTATGCACAATTTCTCTCCCCTGTGGTAAGTTCCTTAAAAAGTTGGAACTGTGAATTTCCATTTTTGGTTTTCTTTTTCCCATGCCATACTAAGCTTTGCACAAAAGTGGGCACTATTTAACTGCCTGCTAAACATTAATAATTAGCATTCTAAGTAAAATATGTTAACAAAGTTATTCTTAAATTTATTTGATAATAATTAGTTGATATTAAATGTATCCTTACATTTTCCTCTAGGTCTAACATTTGCAAATGGTCTATTTGTCAAGTACCTAAAATTCATTCATTTTCTTGGTTCAAAATTTACTTACAAAAGTGATCAACAGATGCAAGACACAAAGGGATGTAAACAAACAAGAGTTCCACTGGATATTGTCTATATTAGCCAAATAATTTATAGGATTCGTTACCTTGTATAATATTGAACGAGTTCCAGTAGGCAGAGCAGTTAGTGTGTAATATGTCACGGGCATCGTGACATGGAAATGCTTGTTCATATAGTCCATTAGGGACAAGTTCCTCTTTCAGATGAATGTGTAAATCTTTGTAAAGTCAATGGGGTGAACATTTAAGTGGTTCTCCTTTCTCATTTTTCAAAAAGTGTATTTGACTGCAAATAGCAAAATACATTGTGCGTGTTATGGGGAGCAGATGTGAGCTGAGAGAAAGTGATCAGGAAAGCCCGTGTATGTCTCCTTTGAGTTTACTGAACTTGATATTTGCAGGACAAGGATCATTCTTTTTTAAGAGAAATGTTCCATAATTTTCTCATTATGTCTTTAAAAAAATCCTTGGATAAAGTGTCACAATATTTTTATTTATCTATCATTATAAAAAGTTTGAGCAACATTCTTTTTGGTAGCATCCAGGATTATAATTTAAAATAGATGTTTACAGATGTCACAAGACTGGGTAGGTTTAGCGAGCCAGTTAAATCTTAAATCCCTACAGCTTATGGTTTTCCTTTCACAGTCCAATGTGTATTATAGGTGTCTGACCTCTATGGAGAAGGATTCTACTGCTAAACCAAGTTATCCAGTTCTTAATTCTTAATATTGTCACACAGATATACACATATACGCAAACATTATGTATATATATATATCACTACTTTCTTCCAAACTAATTTAGTAGATTCGGAAACAAAAACAAAAACAAAATTTTATATTCAAAATATAATAGAAACAAAAGTATCATTAGTAAATCCTATTCATCATTCATCAGTAGAAATTTTTTTGGGAGATGTTAGGGTAGAAAAAAAATTTTTTTAAATGAAATGAAAATTCCTGATACGATCTATTCTAACTAGAAAAAAATCATGAAATAAACCTTTGCATAATGCAGTTACTATTTTAGACATAAACTTCACACGTTGCATATATATTTAAAATCTTTATACTAGTCATTGACCAAAACTTACTGACAAAAATAAACAGAAACAATTTTCTCTTGCACACAAAACCCTCCAGGCTCTTAAAATATGAGTAGATTTTTATTTAATAAAAGAAAAGCTTTCAGCTACAAAGCTGTGAACTGGCGAAGGCTGAATTTCTATTTCATCAGGAGCCCATCCTTTAAATAGCCGATGATGGACTAACCGGATCTTTTTACTGGATCTTTTTCTGAATCTCTTTCCTGTGTCTCCTGCTTTCTACTGTAGCTATACCCTTGGACGAGGCATACGGTCCAGAGACAACTGGAATACCAAGCCATAACTAAGTCCATTCGCCTTTTCATCCAGCTCTGCATGCCCAGTCGGGGGACAAGAAAGCAGACAACAAATAACTCTCAGGAGTCCACAGCCAACGATCTCCTAACCCCAATCATCTCCACTTAACATTTGCAAAAACAATTACAGAGTAAAGCTCCAGCATCTACCCTATAAACCTCACGTAACACGAAAGCTATGCGTAATGGAAGAAACTCAAGGAGATGCCTGCCTTGTGACATCGCAGTTACACTCTGGAAGATCTGAGTCCGCACAGCCGTCCTCTGCCATCCTCGAGGCACATAGATTTTCCGCCACCACCATGAAGCTTCCACTTGCAAAAAGTTAAGTCTGTAGAGCAAAAGGCTAAACTCTGAGTAGGGATGAAAGTTTCCCCTTGTCTGTACGTGGAAGTATGAAAATGCTCACTCTAGACAAATGTTGGTAAGTCTCTCTGCCTGATAATATGACACTGAGCAGTGACAAGTGGTCATGTTTCTAAATAAAACCTACATTCATTAACATGTGCCAGGCTTGATCTCCTGGAATGTAGGCCACGAGTGTAAGAAGGGGAAAGGCTCAGGGTAATTTGCAAGGAGGGGGAGGCTCCAGGTCTAAAGAAAGAAAGCCATCAAAATAAGGCTGGCTGCAGACACTCCATCGCTCTGCAAGGACAGTCACCTTTTCTTGTGGGCTATTTGTTAACTCGGACAGGATGTTTGAAAAAAATAAATCACTCAAATGCAAACAAACAAAATCTCCATGAGCACAGCCGATTGCAGTAGCAAAGAGGAGCAATTTCTTTTTTTCTTCAGCCTCATATGCCAGCTAAGTGGTGTAAGTAGGAGTTTTAGGGGCGGTTAGGGAAGGCGGGATGGAAATGATATTCTGTGGGATAGTACTTGGTCTTGATCTTTGAGTAGACAGACTATGTGAGCATGAAAATAAAAAAAAAAAAATTATTCTCCCCTTACATATTTAAAGCCTTTGTCCTTTTAAAAATAATAATGGAAAGTAACAAAAATAATGTGTTCATTTTAAGATGATTAAAAACAAAAGTATTCATTTGCTTGGTGGAATTTCAGGTAACTTTTTCTTCTTTTGTGAATTTCAAGAGTTTCCAAATTTTCTGCACTGAGTCTGTATTAATTTCATAATTTAACTTTTAAAGAAAATAATCTTCCAAATTATTAATTACTGGTAATTTAATACAATGTGACTAATGCTGGCTGCTTTAAATCCTGTTTGGAGTAAGGTATACATACACACAAATAAGTTAGAAATAACTTAATAAATAATGAACGTTTGCCAAGTTCTTTTTAAAAGCTGTATATAACGAATTGCAACTAAAATAACACAAGACATTTGGTTTTGCTTGTGTGAGTTGATTGCTTTTAAAACAGAAACACATTTTCTTTGTAAAAGAAGCAAACCTGTATTTTATATATAAGAAACATACTCCAGAAAAGTTAGTGATAAATAAAATTATTTTTCAAATCTTGCCACTTAAACATATCCTATTGTGACTTTTTAAAATACAACAATCACTCCTCTGATATATTATTTTTAACATATCGGGAATGTGAACATAAGCTTTGGTTAAAGGAATATATTGGTCATGAATCATAATAGTAGGAAAATTTATTTTTTCTTGATTATGAATAACATTAAAAAAACTTGAGAACGTTAAACTTTTTTATTGCCATTATTTCTTTAGTTTAATTCCTTTTTACTTTATTCAGTTTTCCTCATGGGTTAAAGTTTGTTGTTTTTCCTCCCCTGCTCGTTATCATTAGCATGATACATTTAATCCAGTGAATTAAATATCAGGCAAGTCAAGGCTTTAAAGATACAATTGTAGCAACAGCAAAAAATAAATAAATAAATAACAATATAAATGTCCACCAATAGGGAAAATACTGGATAAATCATGGTATATTAAAACCATGACTACTCTGTAGCTCTGTAGAAGAATGAGATTGGTATACATAGTGTTTTAATAGTGTCTATGGTCCTTTCCCATGTTGTCTCATTGGAGATGTGGCAGTTATTTTGAAAATGAGGCATCTTGGGCTCAGAGAGGTTATGCAGAAAGCCCTAGGTCACACAGCCAGAACAGGGAGGACTAAACTCAGGTTTCCTGATGTGCTGTTTCCATGCTTGCTGCATCTCTGCTTTCCTGGTCTTAGTCAGATATCTCTAGACTGACTACAATGAGACAATAACAGCCATAAATGCCAAGAATGAAGTCTCCTTTTTCCTCTAGTGCGGGCAGAACTCCCGTTAGACCGAAACTCCGTCTGAGGGCAGCTGCCACAACTGCGCAAAGCCTTTTTTGCACTGCACATGCTGTTTACCCACCTCTAAAGTAGAGCCTCTGAACTCCCTCTGAGATGAGAGCTGATGCTTATTGAGCATTTCACGTGCTAAGTGGTTCACGGGTACTATCTCATCTAAACCTCCGAATAACCTTTTGCACATGTGGTAACTGAGGTAGTGAGAAGACAAGTAATGTATGGTGTAGGTGAAGCAGAAACACGTTACAACCTGGGCAGCTGAAGACCGAAGCCTGAGCTCAGCTTTATTCTTCTCTGTACGTCTGCCACTTTCCATCCTATGCTGTAGATGGGAAAAACTCAACAAATATTGGAGTGACCACTCTGTCAGAAGAACTGTCAGGTTCTGGGATGACACTGGTGCTCAAGTTGGATACGCTTACATTTTCAAAGAGAAAAGAAACCCTTAATCAACTGCCCCCACAAAGGTATTTATTATGGAGAGGGAAATGCTATGAAGGAGAAGTACAGCCTCGTGAGCAGGTAAGAAGAATTTGACCTGAGCTGGAGAAAAGAAAGAAGGTGAAGAGCTAGGAGCTGGTCAGGCCAGGTGGGGGCGGGGGACTGAGGGGAAGATACAACAGGAAGAGGAAGACCCTGAGGGGTCATGTGCATACTTGCTTTACTACCCTTATTTGGTTAGAGACCATTTTCTTTTTGATCTGTACCTGTAAGAGCCGGCATCAGCCAATTACAGCTGCCCACCTGTTTTGGTAAATACAATGCCATGGGAACCCAGCCTGGCTTTTCTGTTGACGTAGTCTCTATGGGTGCTTTTGCCATACAACGACACAAGAGTTTTGGTAGCAACCGTCTGGCCCACAAAGCCTAAAACCTCTATTCTCTGGTCCTGTGCAGGAAGTCTGCCAACCTCTGCCTTGTTGCAATATGCGCAGTTCATACGTGGGAGGCATTTGATAGATTTTTATGAATTGCATTTGTTTTTACTCTACTTCTATGCAATGTTCAATAGAACTATAATAAATACACAGAATAAAAGCAACCAGTCACAGAAACACCATATATTATACAATTCCATGTACATGAACCTACCAAAATGCGTAAATCTATACAGACAAAAAGTGGATTAGGGGTGGACCGGGGCTGGAGGAAGGAGAGTAGAGGGAGGAAAGGGGATTGTTAATGGGTAATAGGGTTTTATTTGGTGGGGATAAAACTGTTCTAAAATTGATAGTGGTGATGAATGTAACGCTCTGTAAATATACTAAAAAATCACTGAATTGTATGCTTTTGATAGAAGCGTTATACAGTATGTAAATTATATGTCAATAAAACTGTTATTGAAAGAAAAAAACAGAGCCAAGTAACTAAAGTGTGCTTTTGTTCTGGTGATGGGGATTTAGGTTTGATGCAGGGAAGAAGAATATACTTATTTTAGAGAGTCTAGTCAATTTTTTTAAGTCATTACAGCAGAGCAAACGACTTAAGTCTGACTTGCCTAGACCCTGAGATAGGAAATGTTCGAAAATGCATTGCCTATTATAAGAAGCACTAAAAAACTAATGCTAAAAGACAAATTTTCTGTTACTCCTGAGCTCTAGAAAAATTGCTATGTGGGTTTTATCAGAGAGTTCACTGACAAAATGAAAGCCAGAATCCTTGAAGACAGTTTTATAGAAATTACAATGATGACTGTTTCTTATGTTGACTCTTAGTGAAAATCAAGGGCTCAGAAATGCTTTCAATTGTCTAAGCCAGTGCTGAACAATAGAACTTTCTGGGATGATGAAAAGATTCTGAATCTGTAGTGCCCAGTAAGGTAGCTATCATCCTCATATGGTTATTAAACATTGGCAATGTGGCCAGTGCAACTGACTAGAATTAAAATTAAACTGTAATTTAATTGTATTCCATTTCACTAAGTTTAAATAGCCTCACCTAGCTAGTGTCTGCTATCCTGGACCAAGAAGGTCTAGAAAGTATGGAAAGTATGCAACACTGTCCACTGAGCCCTAAAAGTAACTGAGCACATCTCATTGCCCTAAAAAACTGACAACGATTGAGAATGGTTAAAAAATTCAATGCAAAACACACCTGTTTTGTACTCAGAATGGTCTAAATTAATCCACTAGTGATAGGAAGTTGACACAACCATGCGTTCTATTTGTCTGTAGTAATAGGATTATTATCGGTGAATCTTCCTCTGTCTGTCTCTGTGTCTGTCTGTCTCTCATCAGCATATTTCTGTTATTTGGGAAGCTATTCACTGAAAATATAATCTATTCACTGAAAATTCAACTTTAGTAATGTACCTTTTGAAAAAGTAAACTAAATAACATCTAGAGAATTCTCACTTAAAATCATCTTCAAGAATAACCTCTCCATTCCCACAAGAGCACCAAAACACAAAAAAATGTCAAAAGGCATAACTGGGTTATGTTCTGTTGTTATTTGGGAAGCTATTCACTGAAAATATAATCTATTCACTGAAAATTCAACTTTAGTAATGTACCTTTTGAAAAAATAAACTAAATAACATCTAGAAAATTCTCACTTAAAATCATCTTCAAGAATAACCTCTCCATTCCCACAAGAGCACCAAAACACAAAGAAATGTCAAAAGGCATAACTAGGTTATGTTCTGTTTTAATGAATCAGTATGACAAAAAAAGTCGAAAGAGAGAAGAGCGTTGAATGAGACTGAATCATAGAAACTGAATCAAATATTTCAGCTGGCAGGTCATAGTGGAATTTGGGTGCAGGAGGTGGCATCTAGTTTGTGCACTAGCAAGCTCTGATAAACAAGGAGATAGAAGGCAAATGTAATGGTGGAGGGTCATTTAGGAGAGGCTTCAAGGAGACTATGAATACCGTGTGGCATTAAACTTGAAGATAAGTTAATGGTCAACACATCATCTAGTCCACTTTGGAAGGAGGCAATTAGAAATGGACAACATATGTACAAAAGTCTTCCACAATAGTCTACTTCACAAAAGTAGAAACATACGAGCATTTTTGGGACTATAGTATATGTACGTTATAAATATTTAACTGATTCAACTTTAGTAATGTATCCTTTGGAAAAATAAACTAAATAACATCTAGAAAATTCTCCCTTGAACCATCAGACAGAGAAGTTATAAATAATCATGATTTTGAGGCTAAAACACCTAATTCATTTGATGTAATGTTGGCTAACAGGTAGGCATACACTAAACTAGCTGCTTACGCTTAAATTATATCAAATTTAAAACATCTTTGACATAGTGTGTCCTCATATTTCACACCATTGAGCCACGCAAAATTAAAATAAAGAATGTTAACTGGTTTAGCTGAATTACATGGCAATGCAAGCCAATCCATGAGTCATCACCTGACCAAAAGAATTCAGGACTGTTTACCAAGAGGGTGGCTTCCCGAAGAAGGGTATTTATAGCACAAGAGGATTTAATTTCTCCTTCTGAAATAAGATTTTATCAGTGACTGAGAATCTCAAACAGAGCATTGGGATCCTAAACCTACAAAGATGCCTAAAAACTTACAGTAATTTAAATTGAACTGTACGCTTCCATCTCTTTATAGTACCATTGCTTAGAGCATTTAGCTCATCATTTTACTTGATTTCTTTGGCTATCTGTACTCCCACCATGAATACAGAGATAAGGAAGTCATAAGTCTGGCAGCTAAGAGAGCACAGTGCTCTAGACCATGGGCTGTGCAGTCTGAGGGTGCAGGCTCTGGCACTCAGCACGTGTGACCATGGACAAACCCAAGCTTCAGCTTCTGCATTTGGAAAACAAGTATAATAATAATGTGCACTTCAAAGTGTGTTGTGAATAACTCATGAGAAGATGCGTATGAAGCCTGTAGCATCGTCACTGGCACAAACTAGGGGTTAGATAAATGTTAGCTGTTACAGTGCTAACTGTTAAACATTTTGAAAATTTGTAAATAAACGTAAGCATTTATTCCATTTTTGTTTTATGAAAATATAATAAATTATGTCACTTTTTTCTTAAATTAGATCCTCTTTGATAACTCCATTATAGAAAAAAATATACAAAATGTTTTCAAAATTAACATATGGAATTGTCATGCCTACACGCAGTTTTTGTGGGCACACAGTATTCAAAAGGCTCTGTTTCGTGTCCATTTTTATGTAGCACGGCTCAAGAAAGGAATACAGATAAAAAAGTGTATTGGGGATTAGCTCCAAAATGGCTGTGAATCAGAAGCATTTGTTACATTCCAACTCTCCAAACTGCCATAAAGAAGAATACCCATTCAAATATTCAAATATTAATTCATTCATTCATTGCATCCAGGTGCTGTTCTTGGTGTTTCCAATATTCAGTGAACAGAATGGGCAAAGATGTCTGCTCTCATAGAGCCTCCATTCCAACATGAAGTGACGTCCAGCTAACCTAAAGCATCTACTTAGTCATTCCCTCTTTTCACATCAAATAACACTGCCTCATTCAATCATGTCAGACTTCTATGTGCTAGTAAAGACCCTTGTATATATTTTTCTTTTTGATTTTATTCCTTTTACTCACCCTACCCTTCTGCAATAGAACCTGAATGTAATATTCCTCTTATAGATGAGGCAGACACTTAATAGTTATCATTAAAAGCTAAGCACAAAATTACAATAATGAAGCAGATTATTTTTACAACTAAATAGAGTGGCAATATTTAGCTTTATTCCTTGCTAATGAGAAATAAGTAGGAATGTGAAAACTTTTTTTTTTTGGCTATTGTAGACCAAAACACCCCCCAAGATAATGATTGACAGTTTTACATTCTTCCTTTCAGGCAGCTGAATATCCATGAAGTCCTAAAATAAATAATTTTCTCTTGAGAATAAATTTTGTTTGGATATGACTTTCTTTCAGCTAACTGCAAACACCATTAAGTTTATAAAATAAGAATTTTAAAGTTAACAGAAGTGACATTTATGAGAAAAGCATGAACTAAAATGCTGGAATAAAGAACGGAGATTTATTGGATTATCTCTAGCTGAAACGTAAGATGGACTGAACGCTTTAAAACTCTGCACGCACGTGTCTATTGACAGGTCCTTGTTACCTGGCTGCCATGAGATCCAGGAGATGCTGCCACCGGTCGTTGACCTTTCCGAGCTTGTATTCGATCTCAGAGGCTTTGCTTTCATGGCTGGCTCTAGCAAGTCGCTCTCCCATTTGTTGAAGCTGGATTTTGTTCTCTTGGGCAATAGCAATTTCTTCTTGATAATCCTGTGTAATAAGTAGCAATCATAGAGGTCAGAAAGCATATTCCTGATACTTTCAGCTTGGCTGTACTAGAAATGTGATAATTACAGTTTTCTAGCGCTTAGGAATAGTTTGGGCATGAGGAATACCCCGTGAATATCTGTCCATGTGTACAAGACTTAGTAGAACCTATTTCTCAGGTTTATAAATTATGTTTATAAATTATGTTTTCTAAAGAAACTGTCAGTTTTCTTGATCCTAGGATTTTTTTCTTAGTTCCTCTCTAGTGATGTTACCACTTTAAAAACAAAAACAAGAAACACAAAAGAAAACTAATATGCATAAATGATTCCCACTGAACTGGTAACTACACCCCAAAATAGTGAATATTATTTATCAGCAGATAATCTATATCATTACAAAGTGAAAATATTCTCTGTATTTTTAGCATAAAAGAAGCTTTTCCATGCAAGTTTGTTTTATATGAAGAAGGTAAAACATTTGTAATAGAGTGACAGGAACGTAATTATGAGCCAGACCATCTACCTACTAAAAGTACGCCTAAGCATTAGGAAGAGTGAAAACATATGTAGCCAGGCATCTCATACCTTCTTGAGCTTCTCTATCATTTCTTCAATGAGAATGTCTCCATTTTGGGAAACTTTGCTTTCCATCTGAGTCAACCATTCGCAAAGCTCCTTGTTCTTCTCACTGAAGACTGCCCATTCATTCAACCTCTCGCTTACTTGCTGCCGCCTTAGGGAGAGCTGAAAAGTTTAAAATGAGAGAAAATGCAAAAGGATAATCAGAGTGGAACTCATATCCTGGGGGAAATAGCCCATGCACTTGCTGGGCGGACCGATAGAAGCGATAGTGCCTGTCCTTAGGTATCATTCCCTGAGGTGCAGTCCAGGGACGCTGCTCTTTAGCATCGAGTTTTCACAAGTCTCTGCCATTAAGACAAGTGGGAGGTATTGAACCCTGTGCTTCCCTCCTGGAGAGCCATGTGCCTGTTCACTGCCGACACATTCTGAACAATCCAGCTGTACACTATAGTTGGTCCTGTGTAGATATAAAGAGGATTATTGTACTCTCACTAAAAAAAAGTTTTCTTTGAGGCAGAAAAATACAAAACAGCCAAAGAGTGAATTTACCTGGTATGGGGGTGAGGGTGGGGAGGGGCGGATGGATACTGATAGGAATGGAAAAGGCTAAGAAAACACAGATTCAAAAGTTTTGGGGACAAATTTCACCTATGCTTTGCTGTTCCAAGACAGCACTGATGATAAGAGCACATGGCTTCCTTCTCTGCCCTTTCCTCTAGGACTCTGCCGGCAGAGTGTACAGGATTCTGATCTGCTAGAATACTAAGATTTTGAATTTTCTGGTGGATATGACTTTTTTCTTTTCATTCACAGAGCATCAGAGTTAGGAGTGTGGCTGATAGTTAAAATTCTGGTTCAATGACGTCCAAGCTGAAGCTATATTTTCCTAATTGGAACCTCTCAAAGCAAACATTTTCCAAGAAAAGACTAGAAACTCCTGCCTTTGAGACTTATGATTAACAGGTCTTGCTATGTGTAGCTCCTCCCTTCTGCTTCCCCCCAATCTTGGCCATGCGCAGGAATGATTTCCAGGGCTTTTCTCAAAAACATCTGCAGGAAAGATGACCAACAGTTGAAAAATATTATATATTTCTTTGAGAGGTAGGTATTATTATCTCCATTCCAGAGACAAGGAAAGAGGTTAGGGACATTTGAGGCATTTGTTTATAGTCAATATGAGATAGGACCAGCAAAAGCTTGAGTCTTTGATAGAGGCTGTAATATAACATGATCAAATATCCAGAGGCAAGTGAGATTCAAAAACAGTCTTCATCATGCACTAATGATATGACCAGGGCCGGGTTATTCATCTTCTCCAAGTCTTACTTTCTTCATTTGTAAACTCATCTTTCATTGGTTCCAAAATTCATTAAACAAATGTTTATCGTTTACAGTGAACGAGTATCTACTATGCGCCAAGCATTGTCCTATGTACTGGAATACAGTAGGCTCATAATAGAACACAAACAATGATTTAAGAAAGTGACAGGTAAATACTAAAAACTTAACAAAAACAGGCCATTGATATACTGCTACTGCTATACATGACTACATGGCATCATTTGAGCTTTTCATTTTGTTTCCTCCTCGACCGTCCTCTATATTCAATATCTCCACTAAGTAGCTGGAATATGTGTATATCTAGTGTTTATCACACACCGTGGAAGTGTTGCTTTCATTTGCTTACTCAGAGCAAGAGCTCAAAGAGCAAGAGGTAGGCTATATGTACTGCAAATGTACCAAAAGCCTTTCGAAAGATTTAAATTCATAATTGGGAGAGCATTTTCCTTTTGGTTTGTAAAACTAATATTTAGGTCGTATGATAAGGGAACACTACCACCGTTTTCTTTGGGTTCGGCTGAAACCCTCAAATTATTTATCATCTTAGCACATATTTACATTTTCTGAAGGGTGTAAACACACTGCGTTGCCACCAGCTGACAAGTACCAGCTAAAACCTTCACAGAGTGAGGCAGCTGAACAGGAAATACATCCTTTTCTACTTCAAATATTTTTACCACGACAATTTGAAAAATACCGAGCAATTACAATGATGATATATTTATATCTCAATCAGAATTACAGATGCATCTAGAAACCAAAACAGAAATAAAAGCAAATATAAGCTATGGCTGGCTGCACACAGGCGCAATCAACCATTTGGGGAGTCTATTTGAAAATGCGATACTTTAACATGTTAACTCTGCTCTGCCACGTTTACTTACAGCACTTCTTCCTCGTTCTCATCTGAGTCCCAATTACTCCTGCCTTCCCATCAGCTGCTTTGACTGGAATATGAACAGATCCCTCACTCTTTACAGAGGGATACTGCCATGTTTATTTCAAGTTTGTAACTTTTAAAATGAGACATAGGCACAGGCTCATTTCCTTTTGTGGTTTCATACTTAAGAGAATTTCTCCGGAAACGCTAACTCAAGCACTAGTAACTGATCTACATGCCTCCTTACATTAATATCCTGGCACCTTCGGTATGACCATGACTAAACTCTCACCTGTTTAAATATTCTTATTAGATGGAAGGAATGTGAGATATGTACACTTTAGCTTCATGCCTTAAAAACACTATATATTCAGTCTGCTTCCTTTTTTACTTACGTTTGAGTCCACTCACAGGTATGAATCTCTTTATGGCATATCGTATGATCAACAGCAGCTTTCAAAATGTACTTCTAAATGCACTGTTGTCTCTCTGTATGTCTCTATATATCTAAGACTGGTGAGCAATTTTACAGCATAAATTTTTTTCCTTTTTTCTTTTTCCAGCTTTATTGATATATAATTGACATAACATTGTGTAAGTTTAAGGTGTACAATGTGATGATTTTGTACACATGTATACGGAGAAACGACTACCACCAGGTTAGTTAACATACCTATCACCTTACATAATTACCTGTTTTGTGTGGTTAGAACATTTAAGATCTACTTTTTAAGCAACTTTCAAGTCCATAGTACAGTCCGTGAATCAGAGTCACCACGCGGTAAGTTAGAGCCGCAGAATTTACTCATCTTGTAACTGGAAATTGGTGCCCTTTGTACCTCATGGTATTTCTACACAGTACTAGTTTTCTTAAATTGAAAAGTATTGCATAATCATAATCTTCTTAACTTCAAAATATTCAGAAACCTTGTCATTATTTTACATTTAGAGGAACATAAGTACAAAGATATAAAACAAATGTCCTAAAGGCTTGTCTAAATTATTAACAGTACATATGACCATTTAGCTTCTCTAAGCACTGTAGATAAAAATAAATGGTCTTCGTCCTTGAGGACTTCACAGTCTTGAAATCAAGTCACAAACATTAAAAAAAGAAGAGAGGAACAATGCACTGACCCATGACGGCACAGAACGCAAGAGAAATGGGACTTCAGAGAAGCAGAAAAATACTGAAGTCCGAGCATCGCAAACAATGACATCATAGGTGTTGTGGCATTTGAAAGAAGAAGATGGCTTAGAAAATGGAAGGGAAGGAATAAGTCAATCTAGACAGGAAGAATGGCCTGAGCAAGGTCTTGGAGCAGGGCAATTCAAGGCAGGCTTGGGAAGGAAATAGGAGTCAATATCTAAAGTGCGATCTCTCTGAAAGCTTTACCGACATCAGTTAGCCTGAGACATGGATCTAGTCCAATTCATTTCACCTAATATGTTGAAAAGTATTGAGTCAGCAAGTAGTGCTAGACGTGAACTTGTTTATACCCAGTGTTCTTCACCGTATAGATTCTTCTGGACTAATTTTAGTCTCAGCTCAACTGTAAACTTCATCATAGGGAAGTTTACTGCAGCTTGTAAAATTCACAATAATTACTGTGACTGACTCATTTAACAAATATGCATCACAGCTTATTATGTGCCAGGCAAGGCAACTGGGAACAGGAAGGGACATGACAGACATGGTCCCTGCTTCTTGGAGAGTATAATCTCCAGGCCATCGGTCAGAGCCTGTTCTTCACTTGTGGGCCTTCAGTCGATGTTATTCCTTTGGCCTTGAATGTCTTCTCATGACTTTTCCTTCAATCTTTTCCTTTCATTTCCAAATCAAAACCCAGTGTGGGATCTCTTTTAAGGTATTATACATACAGAAGATAATTAATAAATGAGTGAAGTGTGACTAAAAATGTCTCAAAGCATGAATTATTAAAAACC
Organism: Pteropus alecto; assembly: GCF_000325575.1. NCBI lineage: Eukaryota > Metazoa > Chordata > Mammalia > Chiroptera > Pteropodidae > Pteropus > Pteropus alecto. The sequence goes on along the minus strand of NW_006438644.1, from coordinate 473,887 downwards.
ACCATGGTAAATCAACAGCAATGATAAATGTGCCATATACAAAACCAGTTCCACAGTATCTTCTAAAATTGCAAATAAAACAATGGTTTTTCACATGTTTAAAGTAAGAAAGAGACCACTAATATCTACCTAGCAAAACCATATCCGTGAACCACAAAACTTGATTCCTCTTTAAAATTTTGTGCCAGTCAGTGAAAGAATGAACAAAACAAATCCAGTTTGAATGCATCTTAAATACAGAAGGGTAAGAAATAATTATCTTCATCCGAAATATTATTGTAGTAATCACAGAGTTCTTCCTCTGTGCTCACTATGAGTTATGGGACGGGTCCAAATGTGGCTCAAGACATTTGACATTCCAATCCTCTGCCAGGTTTCCACCTTTCTGAGCTAATGCTGAGTGTAGCATTTATCTTACCTGATGGCATAGTTCTTCCCACTGCCTCTGCAGAAGCTCCACGCGTTCGTTCAGGATGGAGATATCATCGGCACTGATGTAGGTACAGAGGGTGTCCTTCAGTAGTGTCAGCTGTGCCAAGTCATCTGTCCAGCTCCCCACTGCATTTTCCAATTCCTGGATTAAAAAACAAAACAAAACAAAACAAAACAAATCTTGAATACCCACTGACATCCGTCATCAACAATTTCTGTAGTATATTCAGAATCCCTTCTTGATGCAATTACCTTTCCATCCCACTCTGTTCGAACATCTAACTTGGTATCTACTTATTTGCTTCCTACACACCTTGATAATTTGTCAAGTTCTTCTGATTAAATATCATGTTGCTTACAGAATCTTCCTATACCATCTGTTCACCATTTCATTGATCATTTGATCATCTTTTCTTTGACATTTCAGCACTTCATTGAACTTTTCTTTTAAACTGACTTCATAACCCCCTAACCCATCCTTTCTTTTTGTCTTGAGTTACTGATCATGTAAATCAAATCTTTTTTAAAACCCCAAACTCCTAGATTTAACTTTCATCTTCAAACACTATGAATTGCTACATTCTACAATATAGACTTATAATGTAATAGCTGAAAAGATCTGTTGCTGCTATTATTCAATTTAAAATAATGGACTGAATGCATTTTCTGCAGGAGCAGAGATTTCTTTAAGTAACTGTAAAAAATATGTCTTCTGATCTTTATGGGAATGATTTAAGAAAAAAATATAAAACGATATTTAAATAAGTTGACATTAGTTTCCCCAATGGTTGAACAGGTTTTGCAATTTGTATAACTCATGTTTTTTCCCCAGCTCTTGATGTTTTTAGATTCCAGCTAATTTAGTATATAAATAGAATACTTCACATGGCTTTTCCCTTCTCTTTTTGCCTCCACACAGGAGGCAAGTTTCCAAAGGCAAAGCAATTAACGGTACTGTCTGAGGCTAACTTCCCAGGCAATTGCCTCAAACGAGGTTTCAGCCTGAATTTTCCGGGTAATTGCTTTGTTTTGCTGTTAAGGGTGGTTTGGGGGAAGAGTAGCAGAGAGCTGAATCAAAATGCATCCTTTTAATTTCCAAACTTAATAGCAGGGCATGCTAGTAACTGTTGTGTATTTTGAGAGATGAGGTCCCATGGTAACAGTTTTAGGCTGAATGACCAAAATAGTACAGGCACATTAAATATGAAGCATTTCTGTTTATATGTGTAGACATATTAAATTGTCATACCAATGTAAAGGTTTTCCTCTTTTAATAACAATTTCTAACCCCCAAATCAAACATCAGATTTGGTGTAAGGATTAAAAAAATAATACCACCGCCATCACCAGAAACCACTCTCTCAGACTCACAGACTCCATTAGATGAGTCTACGTAGTAAAAATAAAGCCTTTGGATTCAGGTAACTTCGATGTTTACTAATTTTGAAAAGTTATTAAACTTCCAGAAGCCTCAGTTTGCATATCTGCAGAAACGGAAAGAACATTTTGTCCTCATGAGCCAACGGAGGTAACACTGATATAATTACTGGCACACAGGAGGATCCTAATAAGGCCCCA
>NW_006438644.1:372771-471843 GCF_000325575.1 Pteropus alecto | reverse complement strand
TCTTTAATAGTTTGTTTTACATTTACAATCACAGTTTTAAAACAAATTCTTTTTAATTTTTGCTTACTTCTGAATTTACACCTCAAGATATTTCACTCACCATCCATGATGTAAAGTATACTGCCTTTTATTTCAAATTTCAAAGAATATTCTTAAATTGTAATATCAAAAAAAATCTTATATTCACACTTTTTATGATTTCTAGACTTCTTTAAAAATTAATCTTTCTTAAATGTTTACCTTCTTGGCCAAAGCGATGCAGAAAACTGATTAAAATCCAAATTATTTAAGTATGTGTGCTCTACTGCAGTAATTTGCAAATGACTCGGAACACAAAAACATGTATAATTTGGGGTTAAAAATTTAACAGTCGTTTTAATATGATCTGCCAATCTCTCAGCAGAAAACTCTACTTGACAGGTATGAATGAAATAAACCCTAAAGCCACTAAATCATGTTGGTCTCAGTGAGCTCCTGACACAGGGAGTGGTTTGCATTAGCTACTGATTTGTTTCCAAGTACGATTTGAGATGCTGATAATAATCTTTAAGTAGTAGGGCCCTTAGTAACTGAAGGATTGTGTTACTATGCAGTAACTGAGACTAGCTATTTACTATTCCTGTTTTCCTTACAGTAGAGTCTGGATAGCAGGGTGTGTCCCTCCGTGGGGCAGGGGTTGGAGGTAGGGGGGTGCTGGGGGAAGTGCTGAATGGGGGGTGCTTTCTGCAGAATTTCCAGGCTGCCCAGCCTCATTCTTCTTTTTGTAAACTAGACTCTTCTGCTAAAATGACTCTCCAGTGCAGATGCTTTAAAAAGATTGCTCTAATTGCAATATACCAGGCAACTTGCATCTCCATGTAGATGGCTCTAGGAGTTCAACTGGTTTATGCTTCCGAAGGTGTTATTACAGGAGAAGCACACAGGTAGGTGGCAGTTAGAAGCTCATTCCAGGAATTTACCTTGCAACGCATTTGCTCCGCATGGAGCTCTTCGTGATGATCCGGTAGGGGCTGGGAAAGTTTCTTTTTGAAAGTTCGTAGTTTCTCCAGAGATTCGGCTATTCCATTCTCACATTTTTCCCAGTCCTAAAAATGGGAGGGGGAAAAAAATTCATGAGTTTTTTTTTTTGTTGGTAGGAAATTAGAAAAAAAAAGAAAAACACTCTTCTAGATTCCCAGAGAAAGAATTAAAGTTACACTGATGATGATGTGAAGCCGTGTCCATATCCATTTTTGTAGTAGGTGGTATCAGATAAGCTGAGTTCTAAACTGACCCTTACTTATTATCTGTGTGACTTTAAGCAGGTAATGCACTGTCTTGGTTTTCCCTATGAAAATAGAAATAATACAAACTATAATTGTTGGAGGATAAAAAGAAGCAATGGGTGTCATGGCACCAAGTACAATGTCCAGAATATTATGGTACTCAAAAATGTTATCTAAATCTAAATCTATTTGCAGAGGTGAGAATATAATCACTGGACTTTCCTCTTTCCTAACCCCACCCATAATTATCCCAATGCCTACACCATCTCAAATGCACTATAAGAAATAAAGAAAAGGAAATGGAATCTCTTTCAGGATAAAAATATGTGTGAGTAAAAGAAGTGAGATGAATGTAAAAATAATATAACTCTGAGTCTCACTCAGTTCAATATATAAGTACTATATATTGCATTTGCATTGTTACAGAAGTAGAAACACAACCACAAAAGGCATGGCAATGGCATTCGACTGGCTTTATCTAGATGAGTGCAGAAACGTATGTAATAAAGAGTCAAATATGTAGTATGTAAAAAACCCAAACAGATCAATAAGTGGAGGAAGACAAAGAATGTAAAAATTTTAAATTCTACATCTAATATGCCAAGTACTGGTAAGTGCTCTGAAGAAGAAGATGGCTGGATAAGTAGAGTGAGGCCGTGTAGAATAGGGAGAGCTCTACATACTGACACAAGAACATACACTGTGTGGTTATGTTTTGAAGGGCTGCACACCAAACAATAATAATGGTTACTACGGGAGAAGATGACAAGGTTTGGGTGGTGGTACAGGGGAAATTTTGTTTTTTGCTCTAAATACTTTAATTACTATCTGAATTTTTTTTTTTTACCAGACACATGTATTTCTTTTGTAATTAAAAAAAAAAAAAAAGTAAAAAAAAAAAAATTTAAAGGACTCAGACTGGAGACTTAATTCTTCATAGCTCCCTATCTACAAATTAACTCATCTTTGGTGTCTCAGTGCCAATGCAAATTAAATTCAACTAAACAAATCTTAATTTTGTCTAATAATCCTCATTCCTGGCCTCCTCCCCAGTGGCCATTTCCCACAACTTAGATTACCAAACTCTAACGACAGCTAGAGTTGCTTTGAGTAATTAGCATGGTGCCAAATCATGTTGCATTTTTCTTTACATTATATCTTCCATCATTACCAGTCTTTTCTTGTTCTTTCTATCTTCTCTTCTGGTGACTTATTTTTAACACAGCAACCCATGGGTGCCATTTGCTACAACTGTCTTCTTTAGAAAGTGTTGACTAAAAGTTGGCTCAAGACTCTCATTTCTCTTTTAAATTCCTTCAAAGAACATTCTGGAGTATATAACCACATTCCCTCTTCCCATTCACAAGAAAATAACAAAAACAAAAAACAAAAAAAATTGTCTATCTTGGACAGATTGGTTCATTCTTTTTATTAAAATATCTGTGTTCCCAGGCTACACTTCATTCATCAATGCAAAGCATAATGAATAGAAAGAAAGATCCTCTTTCTACTTAAATTGAACAGCATTCTTAAGTAAATCATCGCACACTCTGAAATCTATCAACCACAGTCAATAAATGTTCATTGATCTAAAAGAGAAAATGTCAGCTTCTTATTTTTCATAACAAAATTAAAAGGCGATAGTGAAGCAGGTAAATATTCAGGGCATAGAATTATAATTACTGTATTTTTGGCATATTCACTTGGAGTATTAAATTAAAAGCTGAAAATAAATAAGCATATTATAACAGTGGGGAAAAGATACAGCAAAATGAAGCTGTATAAACATTAAAATTTAGCTTCGTAAACTCCTTAAGCAAATAGGATCTCGTGTATGATTCAAAATAAAATAAACTTTAACAAGAATAGGGATTTTCCTTTCCAAGGACGGCTTAGATTCTGAGCTCAAGTCTCTTTACTACATTAATTATATGGAAATAACTAAATGTCATGGTCTGCAAACATCTATCAAAGTGGACAAGCAACAAACTGACAAGAAAAGCAAATGCAGTGACTCAGCCATCTTGTCTTATTAGGTCTTAGAAATGTGTCCAATAATCCATCACAAATAAAGAAAAATATATGATTAACATGCTCTCTACAGAATGAGTTAACAGTGTTTTTAATCCTTTCCTTAAAGCAAACACTGAAGAGAAGAGAATGAGGCTTATTGTGTTACTGATGAATCATACTGTGTGCAAATAATATAGTTCTTTAACAGATGTTCAGTGGCATTCTTACACACAAGGTAATATATTATTAAATAAAATTTAATAGAATAAGCCCAACAGTTGTGCATACTTTAAGCACTAAAAAAGAAAAAGTATTCCATTAACTTCAGTTATTACTTTTGATCAAAAAAAGGTGACAGGCCAAATTTAACAGATTATATATATATAAATATATATAAAACGGCAATATTTAGCTGTGCTCACTTTTTAAAATGAGAATAATGTCAACAATGATAATTAGCATCATTTATAGAGTGCTCAATGTGTGCTAGGTACTGTGCCACATGAGTTACCGTGGTCATTTCATTAAATCCTCACAATGCCGTGTGAAGGAGACGTAACCATACCCGCTCTACAGATCAGGAAACTGAGGCTTAGATAGATTGAGCCAACCAAGAAACTTGGTTTACTACGGTTATAACTTGGGTTTATCTGAGTTTAGAGATCATGCCTTTTTTCAACTGCAGATACAATTTTGTATTATAGATAGATTTGAAAGTGAGGGAGAAAAGCATCTTGTGGGAGGTCTGGATAAATCTACATTTCCCTAAATTTGCTGTGTGATCAGTGCACTGTCCGTATCCAACTAAAAGCTAATACATCTCCTGGAGATTTGATCTCATAGTAACACGTTTGGATAAGCTAAGATCAAATCAAGAGTATCTTCTTGGATAGGTTTTTCCCTGCTATAAAATAAGAGATATCAATCTCAAAAACCACTTTAGAGCCTTAGGTTAGAAAGGAGAATCTATTCTTTGCATTCCTGTCTGGATTTATGCAGTTTTTTATACAGATTTTATACAGATTTATATAGCTCCTGGCTTAGCACTGGCCATAAATTAGAATTCATCACTTGGACTGTCTTATCAGACTTAAAACTGCTTTGTTGGGAGATTTTCCTGAAAGACAAATTGCTAAAAATCGGGAAACTTTTCCCTTTTATATAAGACAGGACAAAGTCTTAAATGTGACACAGAGAGGGGATCAAAATACTGCGGGGTATGACTTAAGGACCTTTGCCTTATTAGATTCACTGATAACAATGGGAAGAAGCAGCACAACTCTCAAAAGAGTATTTAAACTGTATTACATCTATAGGAGGAAAGAGGCTGAACTTACTTTCAACAAGAAGGACAGTTTCTTCTTCTGCTCCTCCAGACGCGCGCTGGCCGATTTCCATTTCTCTTGGATTCCCGTGAGTTCAGCCTGCAAGGCGGCCTCAGCTCCGCTGTCGGCAGAGATCAGGAGCTGCTTGCCAGCCTCCACCGTCAGGATGTAGCTGCCTTGTTGTCGCAGGAACACTTTTTCTTTGAACTAAGAGAAACCGTAGATTTTGACTTTCTCACTCTTTTCTTCACCATTTCCCTCTTCTAAGTATTTTTAAATGACCCGCCATTTTTGCCTACAGAGCGTGGCGTCTTTCATCAAACAAGCATTTACTGAGCTGGTACTTTGGGCATGAATGAAGCGATGTGTACGTGAATGAGAATTCAACAGGTTTCTGTCCCCAGGTTAAATACAGTCACGATGCAGTGTGGAAACTGCGCTATAAGACTGATGCACAGGGAACACATTGCTACATATGAATTTTTGTTTGTTTTTTCACAAGTTTTAGTAAGATCTTTTTCTGTTTGTTTTTTGAAGAAAACATTTGGGATGCATATTTAGTACAAACTACCTAATTCAAAGAAAGACCAGGGCTCACCTCTCCAACCCACGCAGGGTGCACAGAGAGGCTTCCTCAAAGTGATAAAGGCTTGAAAGACATATGAACACAACCAGATAAAGAAGGGCCTGGTGTCATATGAGGGCTAGGGATCAGGGAGAGGACACTTTCCACGCAGAGAAACGAGAATAGGCAAATTCACTATTCAGGATAAATATGAGGAGGTCAGGATTCCAGATGTAGTTTTCAGTGCCTGGGATATAGGATGCATGTAAGAAAGTGGCAGAAGGTCAGACAAGACCACACCTTGCATGGGAATTTGGTTTTTATAATAAAAACTGAATGAGATTCACAGAAGAATATTACGCAGGGAGACGATGTGTTTACATTAAAGCATTCAACAGTATAGTAGAAAATGCAATGGAGAAAGGGTATATACTGGACTTACTCAGACAGGTTAGAAACCTGTTGTCTATCTAGGCACACACACACAAAAAAAGCAAGAGCACCTAATCTCAGGCAATGGCAGTAGGGACGGAAATGAGGAATACTGGATATGGAAAGGGGGAGAAACAGAAGAGTAAAAAAAAAAAAAGCAAGAGCACCTAATCTTGGGCAATGGCAGTAGAGATGGAAATGAGGAATATTGGATATGGAAAGGGGGAAAAACAGGAATGTAGCTATAGAATGACTCTGGGGTTCCCGGCTGATAGCTGGTGATGACATATCCTCAGATCGGGAACACAGGAAATGGGCTGAGGGAGGATGGTTGGTCCAGAGATCACGGGCTTTGTTGAAGCCCACAGACGTTAAGTCTGAGATGCACATAGATGTGAATCTAAAGGGAAGTTGAATACATGAGTCGAAAGCTCAGGAGGTAAATGCGACCAGAAGATACCAATTTGGCCCTTCTCTGCTCGTAAGGGGTAGTTGAAGCCATGTGTGTAGATGAGATCTCCCAGAGAAGTGAGGAGGAGAGAGGAAGCAGAAAATGGTGACATTCAAAGGAACAGGAACCCACAAGATACACTGGGAAGGACTTACGAGAGCACTAGGAAGCATCTATCTAAGAGGCTGGAGTCCCAGATTCCCAGGCTGATGACCTAGGGGCTAGACCGGGAATGGACAAAGAGCTCAAGAAGGACTGAGCCTTTTCCCTTCTCCAGAATAGTTCAGTGACATGTTTTAACTGCTCATGAGTGAGATGCATATAACCAATGCAAAGTTTTGCTTCCCTCCCTGTTGCCTTTCTTCCATGCTGAGTTTCAACGAGCTGCTGGAAGGACTGGGCGTGTGAAGTGGAGGGAATCTCTGTGAGAGGCCGGCGCTCGCCAGACTTTCATCGTTAACTATGGGCTTTGGAATGCAATTATTTTCTGTTTCTGTTGACATTTGCGAACAATGTTTGTCCTCATTCCAATGTCACTCCAGAATCTTTCTGAAGAACTGAGGCTAGAGTAAAGTGTGCAGTGGGATTGTAGAAGAGGTTTAAAAACAGCGTGTTTTGCGCCTTACCTGTACTTCATCGAAGAGGGTCCTCGCTTGCTGCAGTGGTATTGGGACACTTCCGAGACCACTCGTGGGTAGATAGGACACTTCAGCCAACCATTTACGAAGCTTTTCTGCCATCTCCCTGTAGCGTTGCCACTGGCGAATCTGGCTGTCGATGATGCCTCTCCTTTGCTGGGCCCTGCGAATCACTCCCTGCCATTGATTACTGAGAAGTGTCAACTTCAGGTTGAACTCATCTCTGGTGAAGAAATAATTACACGGGGGGAAAGCACTGTTATTTTGGATGTAGTTACATTATCAGCCAATGTATACAGATTCAATGACCGTAGCCCTGAGGAGTGATCTAGGGCAGAGGTTTTCAAATATCATGCCATGACGTGTTATCAGGTCTATTGTAAATGATTTGAAAAATTGCTAACAGTTAAACTATCATGTTTGCAAACAGTGCGTGTTCTCATGTTTCAGTACAGGTTGAAGGCCTACCTATAAGGTCATTGTCATTTACTTTCTCCCAGAGTGCATAGGTCAGCAGTTACAATGAGAATGTCCTCAAACCCTGAGCACAACCATAGCGACATATGCAGCATGTGTTAGTATCTCGTGAGCGCTACTGCAGGAGAAAATGAGGAACGAAGCTTATTTACAACCTGTCTTCAGCTAGAATTATAAGGCAATTTGGACGAACAAAACTGGGTTATTTTAGCTAGAGTCATGAGCCACTTAAATAAAATTATGTTATTAAAGATTTTTTTAAAAAAACTGTACTCCATAAACTCTGTTATTACCTTACGATAAATAGCCCCAATCTTTAGCAAATTATTCCACATAGTAATCTAAATTTTCCCTTCTACATTTTAAACCCACTTCACTTTGTTCTTAGAAAAATGAAAATTATCTACTCATCACTGTCTGTATAAAGGTTGTCCATACACATGCACATATTAAATTTAACTTATGCTTTCTCAATTTCCAGCTAAATAAGCTCAGATTTTTTTTTTCAGTTCATTTTTCCTATCTCTGTGCTTTCTACCTTTAAAAAATGTTGGCAGTTCTTTACGAAGTTTTCTTTAACATTCAACTTGTGGCTCTAGAACTGGTTTGCCCTGTATCAAATAGAATGAGTTTCTTTACAGCTTATACTGTTCTCCACATATTTTATTACTAATGTGTAACATTGCTTTGATCTATTATATTAGTTTTGCTTTCCTTCCCTAGATATGCTATTTCTCCTGGATGAGGGTGGCTTCAGATCTGAATTGGACTTACTATCCCGGGTTCCAATATTCTTGAAACCTATATCTAGGGCCACTGTAAACTTTGGTTTTGTAACCAAAAGTTTTATTAGTGATTCTGGTTTTGAAAGATATTTATAATCTAATTGCAGTAGAACCAAAATGGCGAATTAAGTTTATGAAGACTCCCCTAAAAATTATAAGCCTCTCTCACCTCTGAAAAAGTATAACTCCAGGACTCGAGAATGTCCTATGACACAGAAAGTACCCTCCATATTGCTTTCCTTACCAGGTAACCATCAAAGATCTCTTTGTGGCATCTTTATCCTCACTTTGAAGAACAGAGCTGTCCTGAGCTACCTGCCAGCATGAGGAGCTACTTAAAACATGACACTGTTCCCACTGCTGAACTTGAACTCTGAAAAAAGTGATAACTAAAATTTTAAAACACAATAAATTGGTAATCTGGGGACTTCTTACTGTCGACATGTTCGAATCTGAATTTTTTTTTTTTTTTACTTGCAATTTTCAAAATTATCCTTAGGTCCAACCCTCATATTTTCATCTCTTTGGTGTTTTTCCCTAACTGTTAACATTTAAAATTTAATAGATGTTGGCTTGTGCATGAATTTTAAATTTTATTTCACTTAATGACTCAAACTTTTATAATACTGTTATAGAGTTGGCTAGGGAAGGGTAAAGCAAAAGATAAGTTAATTACATCTGAATTTGTCTTATTTTGAAGGCTTTAAATTCTCTGTAAAGTTCACATTAAATTTGGCTTACTTAGAATAGAATAAATATGGTATCACATTTTGTTGTTCCAAGCTTAACCATGAGAATCTTTCATGTTCATCCAAAGAAATATCCACTTAAAACTGAAATTGGTTCCAAAACATTTTAAAAAACCCTCTCAATAAAAATAATTTATTTTCTATTAAAAAAATAATACTAAATTAATTATAATCACAACTACCGGTCCTCATTTATGGGAGATATACACATATGTAATAAAATAAATGAAGTTTATACTGAAAATATCACCACAGAAAGTAGATGAGATTGGGTAAATATTATTCTAGGAAATGTAAATATAGTACAGAATCATCAATTTCACACACCATAAATCTAAAGAGGAGCTAGATATATACCTCTGCATTTTCAATAAAGAGAGAATCTGCTAAGTAAATGAAGAGGAAGTAGAATTTCAGGATGAGTGTAATCTGACTTAAGGTAGCATAGCATTTTCAAATCTGGTAGAATTATCATGGTATGGGAGAGCTGGCTGGTCCTGACTAAAAACCAGACACATGAGTTCTAGTCTTGATTCTGTGCTACTCTGTTCCATGACCTTGGTTAAATCAGTTCACATTTCAGGACCTTGAGTTTTCATCTATAAGTAAGAAGGATGGTCTAGTGATCTCTCTGCTCCTTTTAGACATAAAATTTCTGTAACCATATAAAAATGTTAGAAGCATCTGTTTACAAACCATTGATACATCATTGATACAATTCATTCTGATCTATTTATTAATTCCCGTCTCCTACAGACTACTAGCAAAGGTTGGCTAGGTGATTTCCAAGTACTCTATGTCCTTCGTATAATATAATAGCAGTTCTTTAAAAAGATTCAATACTCTATCATTTCAGAGATTCAGACAAGCCTTTCCTGCAATTACTGAGGCTCCATTGCAGTACAATTGCCCTAGGAAGATTGGATATATGCCCTCTAATCTGCTCATTAAAAAGAAAATGACTAATTTACTGGAACCTTTCTTCATAATAATATATCAAAGATCCTACCTGTCATCAACTTGACCTTGTTCCAGAAGACGCTGGCCGTCAGTAATGATCGAGTGCAAAATTTGTTGACGACTGAACATCTCTGCTTGAAACAACTATTATTTTTTTAAAAAAGAAAAACATACTTTAGAGTTCCTAATTTTAACGATCAGTTTTCTAATAAGTTTTTTAAAATTCTGGTTTAAGCAAGATTGCGGAAAATATCTCCAGCTGAATCAGGATATGTGTGATATTCTGCAGTGTAGGAATAATGTATTTTTAAACCATTAATTAATATATTCTTAAAGTTTAATTTTTGTTTACAAAAACTGGCTGAAAGTAAAATTATGATCCCCTCCTCTCTTTCAAAATCACCTGTGAAGTTAGTTGGCACATATATTGTATTCTTGTTTTTTTTTTTTTTTGTATGCAGAATATGGTCCATTTTCAGACAGAGACTAACTTAGGACCTTTTAAAAAGTCGAAAAATGGAAAAAAACCCGTTTTTGGAACTCAATATTTTTCAATTTAATTCAATTAATAAAATTATCTCACTACGAAAAAATACAAGTCTTTCAAATTATTTCCATTGTCGTTTAAACAGCTTTACTGAGATATGATTCATATGCCATGCAATTCATCTATTTAAGTACATAATTTAATAGTTTTTACTACATTTTCAGAGTTGTACAACCAACACCACAATTAATTCTAGAGCAGTTTCATTACCCCTGAAAGAACTCCGTACTCATTAACAGTCCACTTACCATTTCCTCTCAATACGCCAGCCCTAGGTAACCACTAATCTATTTTGTCTTTATGGATTTGCCGACCCTGGACATTTCGTATCAATGGAATCATGCAATGAACTACCTTTTGTGACTGGCTTCTTTCTACTCAGCATAATGTTTTCAAGGTTGATCCATGTTGCAGTATGTTTCAGTACTGCACTTCTGTTTATTGCTGAATTGTATTCTAATGTATGTATATACCATATTTTATTTATTCATCAGTTGATGGATATTTGAATTACATCCACTTCTTGGCAATTATGAATAATGGCACTACAAACAATATTCTTGTATGAGTTTTTGTCCACACACATATATGTGTGGACATATATTTTTCAATTCCCTTGGGTATATACCTAGGAATGGAATTACTGGGTCACATGGTAACTCTATGTTTAACATTTTGAGGAAATGCCAAACTATTTTCCAAAAAACATCACCATTTTACATTCTCACCAGCAATGTATGAAGATTCCAATATCTCTACATCCTCATCAATACTTGTTATCTTTTTCATTGTAGCCCTAGTGAGTGTGAAATGATATCCCACTGTAATTTTGATTCATTCTTTTATTTTATCATCGGTCAACATGATAAAACTAAACTTAAAAACATTTTTAAAATGTTTAAATTCTCTATTTTTTAAATTTAAACAAAATGATTCAAAATTAGTTTTATTCTCTTTTAAGTTCTGCATAGGCTTTTTCTCTACTTTTAGGTAAATCCTATCTCTCCATCTGTGTATATTTCATAAACACGTGGAGCAACTTGGATTATACCAGCAAATAGCAAAACAGACTAATTAATTAATTTGCTTTTGGTATCTAGTTCATTCTCAGTGTTTCTTGAGAAATAATTATAACACAATTTGAGTAAGAGGTCCACTTGTGGATATTTAGTAGCTTGATTTCCTAGTATAGAATGCATATATGCTTTATAAAGAACATGCGATTTTAATTTATCAAAGACTTTTAAGATCAAAGCTCAATCTGTCCAGCAAGTAGCCTTGGCAACATTAATGTAATCTGTAACTCAATTTGAAAACTGAGTCTAACTTTCTACTCTCCTTCCGCACACACCCTCTCCACTTACCCTCCCCCACCCCTCTGTAAACAGACTTTGACCACAGTTTTGGCACTATCCGTTTCAGGGTATTGAGGCCTGCCACATGCTTATAACCAACTACGGAGCGAAGAACTGAACCACGTTTTTGTAATTAAGCTAACGAAACCTCAAGCTTTTTGAGCAGACTCGGCAAAAGACGCATTTGAATAGTCTCGGCACAAGATACGGCACTTGAAGTCCTCCACATGGCATCGTGCAGCATCTTCCAAAGGCCTCAACTATTTTATTACCCCAAAATCTGCTGGCATAACTTACCTCATGTGCTCTCTGCTGCTCCAAAAGATGCTGATAATTTCCTGAAATCTCTACTGCTAACTTTTGCTCTGTTTGAATCAAGAACTCCATCCATGTTTCACATTTTTCCAAGAAAGTCTGATGTTGTAGCAAAAATGACTGCAACTTACTGACAGAACGAAGGAAAAAGAGTAGTAGTTATGTTGCTGCTTATTCTTATATCTTATATCTTTATCTTCTATCTGCCTCCAATTCTAATTTGACCACAAAACTTTCAAGTTAGGTGGTAAGATTTTAAAAAAGAAAATGTTTAAAACTGTAAGTTTAAAAAACGATATTGTATATGTTTCTTTAACATATTCTTAGGTAAAAGTGTTTTTTATTTTTTGATTAAAACAATATCGAGTCCATGAAACATGGAAAACCACTTCACAATTTGAGTTTCTCGATTTTAGTTCAAATTTTGTATCATTAGAAAGACCTAGCATTTATAAATGTACACAAATCATGAACTTATTTCTGTTGATATATCAGACTGGCCAAAACGTCTCTTGGTAACTCTACCTGAATCTTTCTGTAGTTTGAGAGGAGATCAGAGACCAGTGCCGGTTCAGACTCTGCATCCTCTTGATTTCTTTATCGTTCAGGGGCAGCCTGTAGCCAAGTTCATTCAGACGGTCTAAATCTGGGGCCAAGCTGCTGAATTTTAACATCTGCCCCTGAAAGTGAGATTTAAAAGCAGGTTTAGCACCATGGTCAGAGCAGGCAGAGTGCTTTCAAAGTGCACAGTGAATTTTGGATTTCAGGAAGAGGCTGGTCTTTGGTCTTCTGTGCATTTCTAGGCTGCTTGCTTGCAAAATAAAGAAGAGCTGCATTTCCTAACTAGCTTCCACGGCTGCTGCTGCTATTGTGGCTACAGATACTCAGTATCCTTTATGGACCATTTTGTGTAATTTTTACTTGATTTTTTTACTTGTAAGTAATGCTTGATAGAACTGATAAAGAATAAAAATTATGCTGCTATCTGAAGAGGCATATTTCCTACTTTGGTCATCCATGCACATCTGTTCCTTTATTATTTAATGATAATAATAATAATAGTTATAATAGTAATAGTTAACATTTACTGACCACTTATTATGAACCGAGCATTGTTATATGAGCTTTACAGGTAATACAGTAACTCATTTTTATCCTCGAAACAATCTCGTAAGGTACTGCGTTGTCACTCTCACTTTGCAATGAGGAAAGAGATGTCTGGAAACCAGGTAAGCTGGGCAAGGCCACCCAGCTAGTCAGCGGGACAGCTGAGTAAACAAGAGATGCTGGGCTCTCACTGGATGGAGCGCAGTCCCGCTCAAACTTTGAAATCACCACATTTTATCTTAAAAGCTGCAGTTTTAGGTCCTTTAACCCTACTCTAAAGTTGGCGAGACTCAACTGAGAAAGCAGTCTACGCTTTCAGATCTCTCTGCTCCCTTTCAAGCACAGGACAAAGCTGCCCGTACTGGTTTTCCCTTGAGCATTCATAACTCCATTAGGAAACTGACTACAGGAAGGAGAAAATGTCAGGGCATCTTCAGCTGTGTGTGTTTTCTCTTTGCATGCTCTGCCAAACATCCTAAAGAAAGAATAAACCTTTCCAATTGTTGAAGCCAAAAGCATAAGTATGAGACGACAGGATTTCTGTGGGTAGACATTGGCAGCAAACAAAACTGATATGACACGGTCTTTCTCGTCAGTGCTTGCAGAGAGGAAGGTGCTATTCCAACAGTACAGAGAACAGCAGTAGTCACCTGTCACATAAACGTAACTAAGCGGTATGATAAAACATTGAAGAGAAAGAATAGGGTGCTGTGAAAGTGTGTCACGTGGGGAGCCTGACCATGGACAGAAGTGAAGGCTTTCCTAAGAGAATGACATTGAACAAAATGGCCAGGAGTTTATTTCTTTTGGTTGAGAGAGAGCTGATGAGAACAAGAAAAGAATTCCAGAAAGGGGAAACGTCACGCACACAGACACTGGGAAGCAATGTGGTACCCAAGCGGCTGGAGGATGAGATGGACGCTGGGAAGACGAGACTCTTAGGAAGGCAGTAGCCAGGTGATGCTGGACCTCATAATCCACACTGATCTTTATCCTGGGAGCAATGGAACCCACAGAGGGTTTTAAGCAGAGGAATACTATAATGAAATTTGCATATCTATTGTATTATTTTATTTACTTTACTGAATACTTAAAATATTTCCCAATTAAGTAAAAGCCTTTAAAATAAAAAGATCATTCTGGTATGGTATCAGATGGGTACCAGACTTACGGGGTTATCACTCTGTAAGTTATAGAAATGTCCAATCACTATGCTGTCCACCCAAAACTGATAGAATATTATATGTCAACTGTAATTGAAAAAAATTAAAGAGGAAAAAAAGATCATTCTGGCAGCTACGGGTTGGAGGGAGAAAGGTAGCTGCAGGGAGCTCCATGGAGGCTGTTGCAGTGGTCCAGGAGAAAGGACCAGGTCGTTTGAATTAGGAGTGGACGATGATGGAGATGGGAGGCTCGAGGACCATGAAGGAGGTAATGGACAGGCTGAGCATAGGGAGGAGCTACAGGTAGGGACAGGGAGGAGTGAGTGGTACCCCAGGAAAGGTCCTGACCGGGCCCCCATCATGAGTTGTGAAGTCAGCTGTGCTCACCGCCAGTGCACAGCTCATTCTTCTCAGGAGAGTAGGAGAACAGAGCTGGCAAGCGTTTCCTTGGGAGCTCAAAATAACAGGTAGGCCTATGTCAGGAGTTTGGAGTTTTCCTTAAGGTTTTGAGAATGAAGATGGAAGATCTGAGACTAGGATTCCCACACACGTACCTTAAGTTCTTCCATCCTTTCCTGGATGGTTGAGAGGTCGCACGAGGGGCTGGGGTCCTGAACTTGCAGCGTTTCTTCAGCTTCTACGATCCAGGCCTCCAAAGCTTCCAAACTCTTGGTAAAGGTTTCATAGTCGAGGACGCCCGTCTTTTTCATTACAAAAGAAAATTGGTATTTAGAAATCTAGTGGAATCGAAATTATTTTTCATATTCTTATGTCAAATTGCCATTCTCAAGATGCCATTCCTAAAGAAACGAGGTTATGATGACTTAACTTTTTTTCTTTTTCTTACTATATTTCCCCCTAAAACTTAGAATTATTTCCATGTACTGTTAATTGGTTAACCAATTAAAGTCACTTTTAAACTATATTATCAAACAGAAATATTCTTCTTATATAAACAGGAATATTAATATTAAAGCCACTCAGTGTTTATTCATTGAACACATTTTACTCAGTACCATGGAAGAAGGCATCAATTTAGGGGGAAAATTACATGGTAAAGAACAGAGTCAGATAAAGTCCCACCTTCCTTTATCCCCATTGGAACTTCCAAGTTAGCCTATTTTTTATTTTTTTGTTCTTGAAGTTGGCATTGTCTCAATGATGAAAAATTCTTTTCCTGTGTTTATGCTCAGATATTATAGAACACCCAATTTATAATACACACTGAGAACAAGCTCTGTACCTGTAACATAGTCTGCTGTTTGCAAAGAGCCTGTTCTAGGATGCATAAGTGTTGACTCAAAGAGAGTTGATCTGATTGAATGGCTGAGGCTGCTGAAGCATCCACTTGTTGCTTGAGTTGCTCTCCCAGCTCATGGAGAACAAAAAGGGAATCCTTCACTGTCCCCAGTCCTTTGAGGAGGTCCTACGGAAGATGAAAATATGCCCATCACGAAACAGCGTGTTAAGTGTGTTCCTCATTATAAACAATCAGCAAAGGGCCAAACATCTAGAGACACTCAATTCTTATTTGTCAAATTATTACACTAAATAACCTTCAACCACAGAAAAAATAATAGAGAATGGAATCTAATTTTTAAAAATATGTATGCATATTCACATTTTTAAGAATATATTTACAGAAAAACATACATAACAAGAAAAAAACATTTATAAGTAGAGCCGAAAAGTGGAAACATTTTGACAGTTTTTTCTAGCTTCTTCACAGAATTGATATGCAATTGAAAACAGTGCCATCTTTTACATTTTTTCTACTTAATATCATAGACACAGAGATGAGCCTGTCAACAGTATCTTCTGTAGATGCAGGTGGTCATGCTGTACTGGTTATGGTATGCTCTCCCGTCTCTGTGGGGTACAGAGCCCTCTCTGTGGCTCTGGTGAGCAGTGGGTAAGGGAAGGCTGTTCTTCCATTATTTTCCATGGTGTCTCTTGCCTCCACTTTTTATGGGACACTCTTATATGCTAAAAATTATAAGCCAATGAAAATTCTCTGTTTCTGGTTTCCATCTGCTGCTAAGAGATGACAAATGACTGATTCTTCCACATGTTGCTGGTACCCTGCCAGACATGGAGGAGTGAGCAGAGCCTGCTATGTCTACACAGGGACTACTGTGACAAGAAGGAAAGCAAAGGCAGCATTAACCTTGACAGAGATATCAGACAAATTCACAAAAACAACTTGGAGCACTACACTTTAAAACATGTATCTCAACTCAGGAGGGCTGAAAATTGAAAATGAAAAACCCCGTAAGGATAAACTATGTAGAACGAGAAAAAGCAGTGAATTATCTTCACTGTAAACATTAAACTTTGGCTTTAAAGTGATTATTTGTTATTAGTGTGAAGGTATTAGAATAGGTTAAATTTTTATCTATGTGCTTTTTATAACTTGCTTAATTCTAACAGACTGAATGGGAAAGTTTATAAGAAGGTATTTGAAAAAATTTGTTAAAAAAAAAAAAAAGACAAGGACAAATAAGAAGAGCCACGTAACGGGTAAAACAGGAGAAGTGTTTCCCAAAACCTTAAGTAGGTTATTGGCAGAAACAGTGAAAAAGAGAAATTCTAAAAAGCTATTAAAAAAAGTATACTCATAAATCAGGAGAGGAAGACTTTTTTCTACTGTTAAATTCTTAGAAGAAATTACGTTGATGCTTACATAAAAGATAATGAACCTAAATGGACGAAACCTTTAACAGTAGATTTTTAAAAAATACATCACAGTATTTTCCAAATGGTCATTTCTTATATTGACCATCTCTGTAAAAACAGATAGCCTAAATCATTCACATGGATGCTAAAGCAACCCATCATTTAAAATGAAACAATGAGAGGATCCTTTTAAATCTGATACATGTGTTCTAAAAACCTAGCAGGCTCTTTAATACTTGAAACAATTATTTTTGGGTACTTGTCTCATATACCGGGACATACCAAAAGCTTAGAAACATAAGCGCCGGCCCTGCTGAATTTTAAGGAAGGGATTCTGGGAAAACACGATCATTCCTGAGTATACGTACATCGCAATCTTGAATCCATGTAGCGACTTCGTCATCAGCAATGTCCTTGTTAGTGGCTGCCTTTAAGAGTTCATTGGTTCGATCCTCCTGCTGCTGAATGGTTGAAGCACACTGTTGGGAGTACTCCTTGTACCGTTGCCAGAGCTGCAGGAGGGCCTTGCTGGAGTGCAGCTGCTCAGCGATCTCTTCCAGCAAGTTATTCCACCTGGAAACAACAGCCAGCACTCATGCATAGATTGCCACCTTTCACCGAATGCTGTTTCTTACTATTTTATTTTTCATGACCCTGGTTCATGCGAATTTGGAAATAATGCAAGGATTTCTCATTTCTATTTAACATTTCACACTCATTTCAAGGGTAGATAAGCAGGGATGAGGTTGGTCTTTGGGTATATACCAGTTTTAATTTCTTTCTAAATATCTTAACTGCATTTACTTATCATTAAATTCATTTTGTGAAAATGAAAACATTAATAGAATAGAATCTATAAAGCTCAAATTCCAAAGACCGGGAAATTTTAATTGTCATTATTTATAACACAGATATAAGTAATGCATAATGGTGTAAAACTAGCATGTTCCATACCTCATATTAACTTCCTTTAATGTATTGGTAAGAGTTTCTGTCACAGGTGGGTGACACTCTTTTAATAGTTGGTTGGTGATAGAGCCAAATTTCTGTAAGCTCTTTTCCTGTTTTTCTAGATCATCTTGAAGATTCTGCCCAAGAAAAAACACCACAGATAAAATGACAGGATCTAAATTCTAATAACCAAGTTTAAGAGCAATTTTTAGTTATTTTCATAAATATGCACATACAAATACATAAACCATGACTTTGCTCCAAAGCTTTATAAGGCTTCTTTCAAGAATCATTTCTTTATATGATTTTGTTCTTATAGGTGTGAGAAGGGATACTTAACAATTAAGCCTTCTTTTAATGGCATCTGGAATACTGCTGGCAAGGCTCACGTAGGGTGTCCTTGTCCCTCACGTAGCAGGACACTATGGCGGTGGTATGTATGCAATCTGTCACACCGTGGTTTCCTTGGCTGCTCAAAGTCAAAACTCAGGTCTCTGTCTTATAACCTAGGGTTGTTCTACCAGAAGCTCCCAATAATTAGACTTTAAGAAATTATGGCTTTTCTGAGTACCATCTCTCAGTTCTGTTGTGGGTGTTCTCCCTCGCAAAGAATGTTTACTAGGTGGGCTATGGGCTTGTCAGAGTCCTCTACCAAGGACCAGTGAAGGAACTTAAAGAATATTTCCCTAGAGATATTGCTGAAGTGATAGATTCAGTTCTTGGTAAAATTCCACAGTCAAGTACATTATAAAAACCCACTCCTATTTAATACCAGTATCTACTGCCATCAAATCAAACTATGCAAAGAAAAGGCCTTGAATTCTTTCATATCTTTAGACAGTATTTGTAGGTGTTAAACACAGAACAGGCTAAATTAGGTAGTACTTTTAACGTCCTCAAAGTTATGAAATGCGTTTTCAGACTTATTATTCTCGAAATAAGTTTTAATGATTCTTAGTATCTGCAACAACTATTTGAGATTTAAGAAAATTATATACACACTTTATCCTTCCTTCCTCCTGCCTAACACCACCCCCTCCCCCTTACCCCTAAAAAGGCATTCCCTTCAGCAATTCTGCAAATGTGGTCAGCAACATGTAAACTTTAGCTGCCAAGCCAGGGAAGTGGACTGACGTCAGGCGGATACATGCTGGCTCTTGCTGGCATCCCATCCTGCAGGGGCCTGCCCTCCCCATCCCATAGTCTGCATTATTTAGCCAGGGACAAAGAGCAGTGATAGGTGACAGTGCCCAGTGCACAGGGGGGTGAGGGCAGCAGCTAACCTGAGGCCAGTGACCTGAGATAGGAGGAGTATTTGAGTCAAACATCAGCAATGTCATTCTGGATGGATACGATGGTAACGGACGCACAGGAAACCAAGCAGTAGGTGCTAGGAAAAGCGTGTGTGTGTGCACATTGGATAGACCGCTGATGTTAAGCTAAATGAAAACAACTTAATAGTTTAAAAATTTACCACTTTTGCTATTTTTCTCTTTGCTTTCTTTCTAATCCCTTAGAATATGTTTGGAGAAGCAGGAGAAAAAGAGAAAAGACACAAAAGGCAGCGACAATGGATCAAGGAGGTTGATTTGGGTATAGAATCGTTTTATAAAATACATTCATGTGGATATTTATATGATAGAATTTTTTAAATCACTTAATTATATACCAGCTAATACAGAATGTGGTATCCATAGGCAAGGTTCAATAAGTAACAAGTAATAGTAGGTAAAATTAATTTTAAATATTTAAAAAATAATTAAAAGGAAACAGTATACAGCAATATTCCAGGATGATGTCCGCATTTGCTCATTTTTTTTTTTTTAATTTCTCAAATTAAAAAGTATGTTAAAAGTCGGTTCCATTTATTCCTTACCTGAAGATTGTCTACCTGAACTTGCACAGCTTCTAAAGAGCCAGTCAGCAGACGGAATCTAGAAAGAGAGTATCTAGCCTCCATGAGGTAACTGTTTATCTCATCAGAGGCCACTTTGTGACTGTTCCATTGGTCATGCACTGACTTCAATAGTGTCTTTAACTGTCCGACCTTTTGAAAGAGACAGACACCTCTTAAAATTGCATAGCATTTAAAATTATCTAATATATATGTTTAATTAACAAGAAAAACATTAAGAACTTGATCAGTGTTTTAGGCATTGTAAATTAACCCAAACAAACAAAAAGGATTTGAAAAGAGGTAATAATGTTGAAATTGATGCCTTTCATAGTTTTGAACACTCAGTCTAAATTAAAATGCTTAAAAAGGTTATATATGTATTTATGTATATAACCTTTATATATAATATATGCAATATATTACATATCTATATAATATAAAAGTGATAAAAATTAATATATTTAATACCACATACCTACTGAGTTTAACAGGAGGGGGAGATGAGAAGCAAAATGAACCTTTAGGACAGCTGCAGGTGACGAAGTCAGAGAGACAGGGGGTGGCCACGCTGTGTGGGCCTTCAAGCCCCCATCGGGTTTTGGCCTCATTACAAAAGTAAAAGGAAGCTGTTGCGGGCTTTGGAGCAGAGGACAGGTGTGATCTGACTTCCATTTTAACAGGACCTCTCTGGCGTGGAGACTACTCAGGAGGTCAGTGAAACAGTCAAGGCAGTGGTGATGGTGCCTGAGCCCTAGGAGCTGGCTGCAGGGGTCGGGGCAGAGGTTGGATTCTGGAGCTCTTCTGAAAACAGAGCTGATCAGATAGCTGATGGAGTAGATATGGGGCCGGAGGGCAAGACAGGAGCGATGAGTGACTCCACGGTTTTCTGCCCAAGCAGCCGGAAGGGGAGAGCTGTCATTAACTGGGATGGCGGGAAGTACAGGTTTGTGGGGAAAGAATCAGAGGTGGTTTGGGCATGGCTGTCTGGGCCGTCTACTGGCTACGCAAGAGGAGATGTCTACGAGCTAGATTTCTCTTTCTGCCTCTGTCTCTGTCTCTACCTAGAGTTTAGGAGAGAAATCCAGGTTGGGGATACAGATTGAGAATTGCCTGTGCCTAGGTGAAATCTATGGACATGGGAATGAATGAGATTATCAAGGGAGTAATGTTCACAATAATGTTTATTATAGGAAATATCCAAAGCTAGACTTTGAAGTGAACTTAATAGAAAGAGATGATGTATAAATTTGTAATTATTTACTCAGTTACTTTAGGAAAACCGACACCCATGTCATGTTGGGACATGAGGTGGCAAACATGGTCCTGGAACCAGTTCCCCACAAGCAACATTACCATGTGGTCTAAATGTGCCCAGGTTTGGTTGAGCTCCTGCAGTGTGCTCTTGACAACGCCAGACGCTTCTTCTTTCTTGTTCTGAATCAAAGCAAGTCCATTCTGTTCAATTTTCTCTACCTCTTTTTCTTTTGCTTTAATCAAATCTTCCATGTCCTAAAAGATTAAAAAACAGTCATTTTAAATTGTCCTATTATGGAACTCTGG
Organism: Pteropus alecto; assembly: GCF_000325575.1. NCBI lineage: Eukaryota > Metazoa > Chordata > Mammalia > Chiroptera > Pteropodidae > Pteropus > Pteropus alecto. Next base: position 450,612 of record NW_006438644.1, on the reverse strand, counting down.
TGCACTGAAATTGAGCCATTATAGTCTCATAGCCTAAAAATTTTTACTAATGCAAAAAGATTATCCTTCTCAGGAGAGGGTCTCCACAGTAAAAATGTATTTCTACATTTGAATTTTAAAAATAGTTTTTTTTATCCCATGAGAAATTAGCATAACTTAAAAAAGTAAAATTTGATTACCTAATAGATAAGGAAACGGTACCATGTAATTTTTTTTTTCTAGAAGCTTACAAGGAAGGAAATAACATCTGAAATGGTTAAGATGAATATATTCTTAAATTCACGCATCTTGGTGTTGGAAAAGTTACCCAATCTTAGCCCATAGTGTGAAATGCAACAGAATGGTATTCCGGGCCAGAGTATCTGTGATTTAGTCACATTTCTGCTACTATTGTGCTGTGCCGCTTGGTGTAAGTTAAAAATTTTCACTGTCTCAGTTTCTTCAGAATGTCTATTATCCTTATTTCTCTCTAAAATACTCTGATTCTATGTGATTCGAAAAAATTACAGGTTTTTCTCATGAATCAAATCTTCATTTTCTTTGGGATGTGCATTGATAACTTTCACTATGAGATGTTCAAAAAAAGAAAATAAAATGAGGCAACGACCTGGAGATCATACTTAACCATACATCATAATTTGAACATATTTTAATGCCATTTGAAAATTTGGAAAGCTCAGTGAGGCAGGCTGTGATGGCTATCAGCATCTTATGGATGAATAAGCGGGAGATCAAATGATACAATCTATTTAGTTTGCAGAGCTGGTGAGGCCGGAGGTGGGATTGGAACCAGCCTTCTGAGCCTGCTGACTCTCAGCCCAGTGCTGGAGGTGAGGCAGCTGGGTGTGAATTGTGGAGAGAATGTCAGCGCCAAGTTGGGGTGATGTGAGAAGCCACCTATTAAGGCAGGTTACATTCTCATATTCAGAAGTCCATCCCCAGAACTAGATGTGTGGAGGCTGAGAAAAGAAAATTCCAAAATATTTTAACTTTGGATAATGTCTCAGTTCTGTAAAGGGATTCACACCTCCCTTTCATGATTCACAAACGGATAAGAAGATTGGGATTGGGTAGTGCTATCGCTAAGGTCAAGTGAGGAGCCCAGTCTCTTCTGTATTAATTATAAATAGTGTGCCTCTTTTCATTTTGTTTCTATGTGGTCCAACTTTTTAATTACTCTTTATCTCATTTATAACATAAGAATAACACATTTTCTTACTTCAAAAAGGATAACATTAGATAAACACATAAAATATCTTTTAAGGCGAGTGTAAGATAGTATTATTATATTCAGTTATTTGGTAATCTGCCATGGTTCAGTGTAAACTTATTTATTTAAATCTAATTATCATGAAGCTATTTTTGCCTGGATGTATTAATTAGAAATTCATGCATTTAGTAGCCTAAAGAGATCATTTGTGCTTTTAATATTATTCTTTCATTTCCACTTTACAGTTTTGTCAATATTTTGACAGCTTAGGTAATTAATCAGAGAATGAATATGATGATTACTGGAGTTACAGGTCTTTTATGTACTATAGAAAACAGAATTAACTTTACTATTCAAGGCTATTTCTCTCTACTTCTCTAAAAGATTAAATAACCATGAATAATCCTTCCAATGTGTTTGTAATATAATTCTAAAATTCAACCACTGGTTAAATTTATCGTTATTTATCCGTAGATGTTAACTTCTTTCAGTGAGCAATATTAAATTAATGATCCATTGCTTAGAAACACATCTCTAAAATGCTCTGCACATTTATGTTGGCATAGAAGCAAAACCCAGGAGGAAAACAGGGCCGAAATACATATTTTGTGCAAAATGAAGGTGTGTTTTCCTTTCTTTTTGATAATAATTAAAAGATGATCAATGAAAGAAAAAGCCAAACCTAACATTTGTTGCTATACTAAGCTATTCTTAACTTGAGCTAACTAACTCATAAATATCAAGTTTTTATGTTGGTTTAAATTAATAAATCACCTCTGAAAGAGTAGAAGAATGTTCAAGATTTTTAAAACAAAATAAAGCTTGAATTTAGTCACCAATTTAAATATGCTGGTTTGAATTTCACACTTTGGTCCAAAGGAACAATTTCTCAAAATGACAATAAATTTTTGACAAAGTTTGTGGTACTGCCAATTAGAACCTGCCAGTCAGGCTACTGTGATTTATATACGATTCCCAAAATAACTGAGTGATCTACTTTCATTCTGTTCTCAGTTTCAAAAAAACAACTTTTCATTTGAAATCACAAATTAGTATTGGTGTAAAGTTCTTTAAACCACACTTCAAGCTTTCTTTACTGATGCTGACTGGTGTGACCCTTTGGAAGGCTAAAATTTGAGTCCGAAAAGGACTAAAACTTGTCCAAACTCTATTTTCCAGATAGCAATTTCTTTCTTCATGAAATAGAAGACATGTACATGAAAAGACACTAAATGGAAAATAGCAGTATAAAAGTAATTAAAGAGAAGAAAAATGGTAAAAAAAAAAAAAAAAAAAAAGGAAAAAATTGGGGGAGGAAGAAAAAAAAGAAGAGGAAAGTTATAGTAACATCTCAGTGTTTTCATTGTAAAATTTATCACAACAATGTAACAAGGAAGCACTAACCCTGTTAATATTAACACTTAAATTATCTTTTAATTTTAATGGAAACATTTTAACTTAGGAACTCACCAAGAAATATAACTCAGCCTTCAAAGTACAATTTTGAAATTCTGGCTTATTTCTACATTTTAGAATCGATGGCTTAAATTAGAAATACTACTGGCCCCTGGAAAATTGGAAATGCAATGATGTATGTTTTTGGTCTGCCATCTTTTACATACCCATCTTCTGATGTGAAGCATTTTTTTTTTTTGAATCATTAAAAAAAAAATTCCCGGTATTTCTCTGTATGATGGTTTTTTTGGCTATTTTTATGCACCCTCAACATTGTAATCCATTAGCTTGTCACACCAGCACCAAGGCATCTGGTCTTTTTTTCCCTGAACCTAAAAGCTTTGATCGTGAGCTTAAATATATCTCACTTTATATGTGACCTGCTTGGAAAAAAAAAATACTGCTTGGAAAGAAGCTCATTACCAAAGGTCTTTCTTTTTGAAATCCAGAATGTAAAAACAAGCTTGGGGAAAAGGGACATTTCTGTAGAATGACTTCACAGTTGAGTTTTCAATTGTTTTTAGGAAACGTTACAGAGAAGACTCACAGCTAATCTGTAACACATTACAAATTACTGAATTATTTTAAAAATGTTATTACAGTGTTAACGGTAATAGGTCACATTTCTTTTGTATAAACCTGAATACCTGGGGGACTATTAAGTGTTCCTAAGACACCTGAAAACATTTAGAGTATGCCCAATCTACCTGAACCCATGATCCTTATCACTAACAGCAGAACAAGCAGTCACTGAGTGCTTCCCCATGTGACAAAGTAGGAAGTAACAGTGTCACCTGTGAAGTACTCGCTCATTAGAGTTGAATCAGAATCCAATAAAGCCTCCAGCGCTAACTCCCATTTGTAGAAAATTAAGGGACAAGAAGAGTAAGTTAAATGACATTTTCAGGAAGTACAAAGGTTAGTCCTGAACCTGGGTCAGTCTACAGTTTCTGAGACAAGTTAGTAGCATTAGAAAAATATTAAAGAGATTTAAGAGATCTAACAAGTAAATGTAGCAAATGGACACTGTTGCATCTTTTTGTGACTAAATTAACAGAAAAAAAGACATTTTAAAGATAATTGAGGAAACTGTTATGGGTTGAGCATTAAATAATATTAAAGGATTGTTGTTAAATCTTTTGTGGTGGTAATGATATAGTTATATAAGAAAAGTCAGTGTTTTGGAGCTGTGTATTATAGCATGCAGGAATAAAATGACATGCTATATCTTGAGTTCACTATAAAATTTTTAAGAAGAAAAGAAAAAATTCATGCAAATATGTCAAAATTTTGATAATCATTAAATCTGATGATTAGTCTATGGGGGTTTGAAGCTTCTTAGGAGTGTTTCAAAATTCTCATAATTTCAAATTCATAAGAAGTTTAGAAAAAGTCTATAAACTCACATCATCAGAGAAATGTGTTACCAAATGGAACATTTTTCAATATTTAACTTTCAATTCTCAAGAAATACAAATTCCTTTGGCATATGCCATGAAATTGTGAAATAGTCCATGTCAGCCACCTAGACCAATTACCTGACAATCTTTCATTGCATTCTGAACTGAAGCCTGATCTCCAATTCGATGTTGCTGTTTTAATCTCTTTTCCTGGATTTCAAACCAAGTTTTCATACACTGTACATTATTTTCGTATTCCGACCAAGATTCCAATAAGCCTTCCAACAGCTGAATCTGAACAAACATAATAAAATGAAATTTGCCATTTTATTTTAAATTCAAATCATTGACAGTTCACTATTTCCTCCAAATTGAGAATTCTTCAAATACGGTCCATCATATACATGATTAAAAATGAAATGTTATAAAACGTGAATCAGTGACTATTTTTGGTATGCAAGTCAAGAACTTAAGTCAACTTGAAGCAAAGACAAAAGAAATTAAGAGGCATCTTTAAAAAACTAAAACAATGTAAAATTTACAAAGAGTGGAAGGTCCATAAGATGAAATAATTAACATGACAAAGAGTATTTAAAGCACTGCAACCTTCAGCGAATTTAATTTTTTTTACAGAGTGTACTTGTTCTTGGAGTTTTCATGAAATACAGACAGCAGAGGCCAGCCACTTGGCTTACCTTCTCAGCTACTAGACTCTGCAGAATTTGCCAACTTTTATTCATTGCTCCTAGTTGCTCAGCAAAATCAGTCTTATCACTGCGTTTACTTTCCACATCCTGACTGGTGATTTGTAGCACAGACTGGTTCACAAAATCAACTGTCAACTGTTTACAGTTAATGTCTATCTTAAAACCCTAAAAAGAAAAGGAGGAAATAAGAAAATGAGGCCATGCAAATAAACATCTTATATTTTATCGGGAGTTGGAAAGCCGTAAGAAGCCTCGAAATTAATATCGTCAGTTACATGACTTAGTCCAAATGGCACGATCTGTGTATATTCATACAAGCCATTATTTTCAGAGGCTGAATATACATATACATGAATATAGGAAATATAAGTTAAATTTATGAATTTTGAATTTATATATATATACGACAGAGGATATAAAATAGGATAAATTGTATAATCTCGTTATAAAAATATGTATAAATTATTCTTAATACTGGACAAATTTTTTTATGCTGCTAACTAGGGAAGCGGTTTTCTTATCTTATACATCCATCTGGTGTCACTATGTATGAAACATACTTCAAGGTCCAATTTTCATAACTTGAGTTTTGAGTTCCCTCAAATAAAATAGTCTAAAACATGAAAAGTTAAAAATTAAAAAATTTTTAATTACCTTATATTTCTGAAGGTATTCATGAATTGCCTTGTAACCTACGGAGTTTTTTATATCCTCTTCATCCTTTTGAATGACATTTTCCATGAGAGAAATCCAAGTCATGACTTCAGAAATGGCATGGCGAGAAGGTAGCTTGTCCATTTGGAGCTGCCCAAGCAAGAGATAGAACAAATCACAAGTATTAAAATTCAAACCCAACTTCTGTTAACCTAAAAACTCTACATTAATTTTTATTAATGTACCATCAGAGATAACACTTCTTAATGACATTTTTGGATCTTATCCTCATTGGAAGCTTAGGATTAAACATCAGGCAAACACTGAACAATAATAGTTGTCTTATGTTCACTTGACATCCAATACTATAAACATTGTATAAACATTAGCTAATTAATCAAAACACCAGCAAGAAGAAAAAATTGTTATTTTATAGCTTGTTTTAAGAGTTTAAAAACCTTAACTACAAAACATTCAACAGATGTATTTTATTAATTATCTTGTAAAATCTCTGTGTATTACGACTCAGGAATGTTAAAAGAAGAAGGAAAAATACCACACTACAAACTATCATTTTCTAGATTTTTGGCACTCTAATTTTTATTCCTAAGAGCGTAGCCAATTCCCTCAGTATTTAACTAAAAGATACTTAGAATTCTGAATCTTTCTTAATATATCATACATTTATGCAGATGGCTTATTATAAAAATTTGGGGGAACAAAGCAATCATTTATAATATCTATGGACTTCTATGGAGTGCAGAATGATACAGAGATAAATGTGAGATGTCCCCTGTCCTCTAGAAATACAGAGCTGTTGATTAGTAGGGATAAGTCACATTAAACATATCTATTACACCTTATATACGGTGATGAGTGCCGAAGAGAGAGAGATATTAAATACCTGGGAGTCTGGGGGAGAAAAGCATATTTCCAGAGAAGTACTGACTTCTCTTGCTTCTCTTCATTTATTGAATGAATGCCAGGTGCTCTATTATAGCTAAGATTATAGGTCTTTTACATTCATTGTTATTAAATCTTCATAACTACTCAGTTTATGAGGCAGGTATAGGTACCCACATTTTACTCATGAGAAAACGAGAACTTAAACAAGGCCAGACAAGGATCCTAACACACACACACACACAACACGCATATACCACGCATGCACTCGATATAGAAGCCCTTGGAAGAGATGACATTTGTAGATATGGAGTTTGTGGAATAGTTCACTTTTAATGTCAATACAGTGGACAAGAGAAAAGACAGTGTCCAAGAAAAAGTTGATTTAAATTTGTGAGCAAAAGTAGATTAATGTACTTTTTCATTTAATATTGCTTAAATTAATGATTGTTGATTCAACCAGTGGCTCTTGCTATACCTGGTGGAGCTTTTCCTGCACAGCTGGAATATTGGTCAGCAGGTCAGTCCACTGGCTATCCACGTGTGACAGCTCAGAACGCAGGGCAGCTGTGTCCACTTTCTTCAATCGGAGAAGCTGGTTTCCAGTGCTCAGAACGGATGACTTCAGGGGAGATTTGGCTTCCACTTCCTTGGAAAACTCCTAAAAGAAGTAGCAATGTTCAAATCTGCGTCAAATAGCCAGGCCTCTTATTTAAGGATAGAGACCAATTTGTTACAGACACAAGTTTTCTTATATCTTGAAGGGGAGTTAGATTAAGCATTTTAGAGGAAAACAAAAGCCCTGAACGGAAGCCAACAATGAAGCCATTACTTGAAAACCACATTGAGAGGCAATGTTCGGTCCTAATATTTGGCATAATTATTCAACACCCATAGTTTACATGGACAGATTCTCTAGAGCTTGGTTTACTAAGTATATCCATTAAGAGCTGATTTCCTTTTTACTGATGCAGGTCGGGCCTTACCTATAGGCCTGTAAACAATAAAATTAAATCAAATGCTTTAGATTCTCAAGCTTACCAGGAAAGCATTCAAATGATCACGGACCATTTCCAGTTCTTGTGGGACCGTCACAGATTGCTGAGTCCAAAATTCTAGCCTGTCTTTTGCAGACTGTAACCAGTGAATTAGAGCTGCAGATTCACTTTGATATCTGTAAGTATATTAATGAGCCTATTAAGTAAACATTCAATCCCTATTTTCTGCTAACCCATGTTATTCATCAATGCTAATTTTAAAAGGAGACTGGATAGATTTGGGAGAATAATGTCTTGGGTTGAAAGTCTCAAATTCTCTTTTCTTAATATTTATGCCGTTTCAGCTTTCCCCTCTCTAAGCTGAAAATAAAGATACCTTTCCTCTAGTCCTTCATGTTGAGGTTGTTCAGACAATAGTAGATGATTATTATTAAAAGTTCTTAGAAATAAAGGTGGCATAGAAACAAAGTATCTCATTATATAAAGGCAAGCCCCCATCTCTCTCGAATACTTTTCATTGTCCTTGAGAAATGTCACCTTCTCAGAATCACTTTCTCTCCTTCTGAGCTTTTACTATGACTACCACGTGCAGTCAATAGGCAAGGGAGGATGACAGCTCAAAGGTAAGGTACCTGCCTCTCCGCCCAGTTTTAAGTACATGTTTATGTGATTGTATAGGAACCTAACCAGGGGCTTTGTGTTTGCCTTTATTTTACAAACTCTGTAATAAGTTTCTAGAGGGACCACATCTTTTTCAAGTCCCATGACCACTAGCCTTATAAATACCCTGTGGCACTAATCTAAAAATTTGCGAAATAATCACAGTATTACCTGGTCCAGTGTTTCAATATTGTTTCCAATCTGTGAAGCTCCTTAGACACCTTGTTGGTATTATTTAACCAGTGTTCTCCGAGTTGATTTAGCTGGCTTTCTAGATCTGAGCAGCTGATGGATATCAAAAGACGTTTCCCATCATCTAACACCTGATATAATTTGGGCTGGTGTTCGTTAAGGCCGGATTTCAAATGCTAGAAGGATGGAAAATACTGGGTCAAAAGTTGGGATGATGCAAATTTTCCTCTTTAAGAATTATAAGTTCTCTGATGCCCATGATGTTCCTATTACCCTTATTCAGACTTCAATTACGTAAGTAACTCTGAAAACTTTGAGATGCTTCATCTACATCTAAGCATAGATTTTTTTTTGTTGTTGTTGGTAACTTTAGGTGTATTTAAAACTGTCAAACTATAATTATTTCAAGAACAGTATGACACCAGCTTTTACTACAGACAATGCTTAGTAGAGGCTGAGCTTTCAATAAGAGTTCTCATTAAAAAAGAAAGAAAAAAACAATGTCACCATAAAAAAATAAATTAAAAAAAGAGAGAGAAAATACTTTGTAATGCTCTACTATAAACAACAAACTAAAATTAACTCAAGTGTGTGACATCAGTGTAAACTATAGAAATGTTTGGTGGAGGCTGAATTTTCAAAAAGAATTCTCATAAAAAAAGAAAAAAACATCGTCTTATGTTCTATTATAAAACAAACACTTAGAATGTATCTGCCTTCAATGAGGTCAATAGCTTGAAATAAAAGTACTTAAGAAAATATTTGATTGCAAGTTTGTTTAGATCCAATTAAAACCATGGGAAAGTTTCAAAAGGACATGTGACAACTTATACACCAAGATGCCATTCAGATGCTGACCTGGTAGAGCGTTATCCGATCGATGAGCCTGTCCTCACTCTCCTCCACCAAACCCACACTGGGGATGTTGGCTTCCACCACCTCCAGCTGTCTGCTGAGCTCCCGGTGGTCGTCATCCAGATGGGACCACGTCTAGAAACACCACATAGGTCTGTGAGCTAAAAACCCCCATTAAGGAACACCATTCCTCTTTGTGTGCAAAATACGCACATGACAGATTCTCTTTAAAGTTGTGATGTTCGTGCGAGGGGTCTGACTTGGGAAGCGGAAGATGGCTTCGAAGCCAGTAATCAGATGGTGACCTTGAACGCATTGTGAATGAGCCGTGGCTTCTGCAGCTGTCTAGCATCATGAGCAAGTTACGAAACAAGCATGGGCAAGATTTTAAGCTTCTCTGAACCTCATGTTCAACATTAAAAGAGTGGGGTAATAAAGACTGACTAGACCACTGTGAGGATACATGGAATAACGTATACCTGCCTGGCACACAGTTGGCATATGATGTGGGCAGTTGCGTTCTGCGTTAGAGCGATGATGAACGCGTGATTTAAGTGAAAGGCATGGGCGTGTTGTTTACTTCAAGTAGTAAGTGAACTAAATACATTACATTTGCAAATTTAAAAAAGCACAGACATTTAAGAAATATGAATAGATAGCATAAACATCCTACTAAGGAGAACTCTCGAATAACGTAATTCCTAAATTCAGATTTTTATTTTATTTAAAATGGGAAAAATCTTGATTTCAATCATTTGAAGCCTTTTTCTGTCATCGATAGCAGTTTTTCAGCCTGACTATCAAAACCCAAATATCATCGTGTCCAGTCTGAAGTTAGTGTTCCTCTAGTTGACTCACAGTGTGCCATAGCCTTTATGGAAATATAAATCGGAAATACAACAGGGACAAGGCAACACACGATGCCGAGTCTGAGAGAGAGAGAGAGTTCCAAGCTTCTAAGAGGCACACTGCGCCAATAAACATGTCTTGCCTCACTGGCCTGTTTCACAGGAGGAAGTCTGCTGCAGGGCCGGTGCTAGGTCAACATCGTCTCACCTCTAGAATGTACTCCAGCTCCACACCCCTCCTGTGAGCTCCTTTCAGTACGGCTGACGCCTGCGCCATCATTTCTGTGTGGAACTGGGTTTCCTGTTGGGCTGCAAAGCTGATTATCTTTCTGAAGAGTGTTTCGGTCAAAATCATATGAGATTCCAGGCCCTGAAAGTATTCCTGAAATTTTTCAGATAGAAAGAGGTCAGCAACTCATTCATATACTACACCTTACGATAAAAATTACTTCAAACATGAAAGCTGACAGAATTTGGTGTATAGATGAGTGAAACGGTCCCGCCCCACCGGCCTCCACCATACCCAGGCACTCGTCGCTTCTTGCAGAGACGGGGGCTCCTGTCTCCTAACTGGCCTCTCTTGTCCCCCCACTCAAGGGCAGCAACACGCTGCTGGGCGGCAGACACTATGTCCCCCAAACAGAGCTCTTCATATGTGACCAACTGCCGATTAAACTCCCCTGACTCCACCACACAAACTGGCCTCCCCTGACCACTGAACTCAGTAGCTCCCATTCCCCATCAGTTTATACTCTGTGCTTCCTGAAGTGGCCTCATTCGACACATTCACAACTTTCCTTCCTCTCTGTGGTTGGGCCTGAGCTTTACTTCTCTGAATTCCCGAAGCATGTATTTTGCCTAATACTCACTGCCAAACACTGCTTGACACATACTGATTTAGTATTACGTATTTTTAAATTTCCCTTGTAGTATACCTACACACAACAGAATTATAGGCCTTGCACACTCCTACACACGTATTTTGAAATGTTACTTTTTATGTGTAAAAAGTCCCAGAGGAGGGAGAAAGGGCTTGTCCTATTTCCTGTTTCCGGCATCATGGGTAAAAATGAAAGGCTAGGAATTGATAAAAATATTTAGTGTGTACTATGTGCTGGGCACTCTATCCACACTTTACTAACTCATCGAATCCTTATAACGACTCTATGAGGTAGGTGGATTTATTTCCCATTTCATAGATGAGGATACAACCATCCAGTCTAGGTAATTTGCCCGAGGTCACTATAGAGCTCTCACTCAGAAAACAGTCTGGTCAGTAGAAGCTAGAATCATTATTTTTAACTGACAGTTATTATATCATGGAATCTTAAAGTTGGAAGAGAACTTAGAGGTCACTTAGCCCAACATTCCCCCAAAGCTGATATTTCTTTTACAAGCCCATCGCCCTCTGACAGCCTTGGATGGAGTTCTCATGGCCAGGAGGGTTGTTCGTCCAATGGCAGCTTACTCCTTTTAGAGTTCTTCATCTATTGAGTTTTATTTCTCTGTTATTTATATTCATTGATTCTAGTTTCTCCTCTGGAATAACTCAGGATGATATTTTATTACTATGGTTAAAGATTTGAGAAAAACCAGCTGGGAACTTTAAAGCAATGTTTTCAAAGCCAAATGATAAGGCTTTAATAAATCACGATGTTTTGGACAAAAACCTCTGGGAAAAATAGCAAGAAGTATCATTCCAAAATAAACAAAAAATCCACCTTTATAATCACAAGAGAGCTACAGAATGGTAGAATGTTAACTATCTATAACCCAAAGGGATATTATTAGTTTTCCTATAGGATATTCCCATAGTCTGGGAGTTTGGGGTTCTGGACTGGCAAATCCACTTTTTCTGTAATCATTGCTAATAATGCAAGAGTTACCTCTGTGTGTACACTGAAGGGGCATTCCCGTACTAAGGAGTAGTGTCTAACTTGAACTTGGTTATGGCTCATATGGATGGAGCAACCTCAGGTCTACCAAGTGTGATTATGTAGTAAAAGGACTTGATGTCCCCAGGAGGAAACCCTTGAGGCCTACAGCAACCAGAGGAGCATGTGCTCAGGGGCCAGGAGAGCTGAGTGATGCATGTAAGAGGCAGAAACCCAACTCCAGAGCAGAGCGAGGGGCGGCAGAACACCAAGGCCTCAATGAATGGGCATAAAAGACACAAAGGGTAAAGGAAGAGTTTTGAATGAAGCCTCCTTTGAGGAGGCCCCCGTGTTTCCTGTCGAGTGCAGGTTATGCCGGGAGATAGCCTGGCTAATGCTAGCGCGGAACCGATAATTAAAATTCCTGATGAGGCTGGTATTCTTTTTTCACTTAAAAAATTGTAGGACATATCCTCTATAATTGTTCTGTGCTATTAAATGCCAGTGGGTTTGAGTATTCATTTCTTGACCATTTTGAAGATTAACTTATACAAGTAGGAACGCCTAAAAGATCGAAATTGTTAGGTTTTACTAAATGTGTATCAGCACGTGAAACTATGCTTTCATAAGACATTCTCTCTCTCTCTCTGCCCTCCATCCCTCCCTCTCTCTCTCTCTCTCTCACCTTATGTTTGTCAAGTAGCTGTTGGATTTCCTCTTTGGAAGACACGATCAGTTTCTGGTTGCCTGCCATCTTCTCTCGTCCAGTTTCTAGCAGGTCGGCCAGATCTTGCATGGCCCTTTCGTACTGACTCTTGAGTGCAAGATTCTGGTTCAGCCCACTCCGCCGAGAGCCAATGGTCATCAGCAGTTCGTCATACATGTCCTAAAGACCAGAGACAGCGCATCACCTACCCAACCCGCGACCCAGCCAAGGATGCTCCATCAGGTGTCTGACCCACGGTGACACCCCGCGTATAGAGCACCTGCCTGTCTTTCTTAGGATCCTCCCTTCCAGAAGTTCTTTCAAAAAAGATAAGTTAAATTTTTCAACATTCCAAAGGATATGCAAAAATGCTGCCTAGAAATGACACATGAGGCAGGTTTGACAACTGTCTTCTCAGGACATCAATGGTTTGTGGCAAGATGTGGAGTCAAACTGTTGAAAAATGGTTTGTGGGGCTGAGGGAAATATCATAGAAAATAATTTTTCTGTTTTTTATTTGAAAAATTCTAATTTCCATAATGTTTTCAACATTTATATAATTTTAGAGTAATTGAATATGGTGTCTTTAACATTTCATCAGCTAAATAATAATCAGACTTTGGACTAGTCTTCAAATAAAGACCTAGAGAAACAAAGGAGAGAAACCTAGTTTAATGTGAGCTGAAAGACTTTAAGACTTGAAAAGGCAATGTTTTTGCCAAATGTGGTGAAGTAAATAAATATTTTAACTGGAAAGACATTTTAGGAGATGATGATACACCAAACACAAAATTTATTTGTGCCATATGGACCTGATTAACGCATCATATTAAGGTTTAGCAGGCCAAAAATGTTCAATCTGGAAAAGTTCAACTTTAATGCCTATTTACAGCTCTGACGTTTGACTCTTACACCTGACATTTAAGCACTGTCGGAAAAATGTCTAAAGAGGACAGGCGGCGGGCAGTGGGCTCACGGCATTATGAAACGTTAGATAGTGGAATGAGACAGTTAAAATAAAAATTTTCTTTTAAATATAAGAGCTATTTTATTTGCTTATCAAATGCTCGGTTTTGCTAATCGAATGTCCCAGTATCTCCCTACCACACTGATATCAGATTCTTGCCTAGGTGCCAGATATCAAAAAGCAAATTAACCCAAAGTTATTCTCTATTCCTGAAGGACGCCTAGAAGTCTGTTTAGATTTCACCTATCTTCTAGTTCAATATATATATATTTTTTTGTTCTGGAATTGAAATGACATCTCTCTTCCATTCAAACATGGATGAAAGATAAACTATAGTTTTGAACTCTTGAGAAAAACCACATTCTAAAAAGTATTGGCTAGACTATTTTTTCTTTAAAACAATTTGTGGGGGTACAGTACAATACAGAATAGATATCCCTCTTTTATTTTTCTAGGTTTGGCTGATAATTATTACATTTCTAGAGGAGAAAATAATATACCACAACTAAACTATACCACAGTGCTTAGCCACCGGAATAATAAAAAAGTAAATGTCAGAGAAAAAGAAAATCTTGGAGGCTTGAGAATACAATTTATTATATTAAACTAAATATGGTAAAAGTTTCAGAAAATTTTCTTAGGAGTTACTTGGAAGGAAGATTGGAACTTAAAAGATATGAATTTTATAGGAAAAAAAACCATGAAAATACAGAAAACAAGTTTTTCTTGACTTCTAGGTAGGATGTATCATTGAAGCTGAAAGCTATTGGTAGAAAATTATACCTGGAGTTTGGAGAGTTCTTGCATGGACGGCTGCTCAACCTGCAACTTGTCACCACGCTTTTTTAATTCAGTGATTCCTGCATCCAATTCCTTTAGCCCATCTTCAGCCTGTTGTATCGCCTAGATAAAATTTGTGATATTTCATCAATACTTCCATGAACAATTTCCCACAAAAAGTGTGCCTATCATGTCTCCTTATTTTTTCCTCCTCTCTCCACATAAAACAATACATGCGACAAAACTCGTTTCGGTACAACATAAAAACCGTGGTCACCTATAATATGAAAAAGAGAAGAAGCCCCTTTTCCTTCCCTGGTAAAAAAATGGAACCTTTATTTTCTGGAGAAGGTAAAACAGATGTTAGTTTCTGGACTGAAGGGGGACCAGACACAGTCGGGGGCTTGAGTCCTTGACTGAAAACGGGGATAAAATGACCGAACACCACTGCATGCTAAATGTGGAGCCCCTATGTCTTCTAGAGCTCTGCAGCCAGACCTTTATTCTCCAGACAGGAAAAGGGAAAAAATATGTAATGACCAATAAAGAAGACTCAAAATATTGACACAAGGATTCTCAAACAAATAGCTCACACAGATCACCCTTCGATAAACCTCAAAATGTCAAGCTCCTTTTATCCACAAAGTTGCCATTTGGCTGTTTAGTCCTCCATCCTAAATGTGAATAAACAGCAAAGGATTTCCTCAGAAAAGTCACCAACATGAAAAATAGAGATCAAAATAAGCAAATAAAGAAAAACAACCTGGAAGGAAACAGATTATACAGGGAAAATGAAACTTCAACAATAACAACAAAATTGTTACTACAACCCAGAGAGATTACAAAAGATAATGCATCTATTGAAAAAAAAGAACAGGATACTACAAAAAAGGATCATGTAGAAAACCAAAAGGAGCTCTGGGAAAATTAAACACAGGAGAGCAGAAATGCAAAACCAGGAGGAAAGTGTGGAGTTGAAACTGACAGAGGCTTTCAGAAAGTAGAGCAAAAAGACAAAGACAGAAATGCCTCTCTCTTTTTTCTTTCTTTTTTTTTTTATTATTATTATTTATGCCTACAGCACCTAGTCTTCCTAGGTGGTCTCCCATCCAAGTACTAACCAGGCCTGACCCTGCTTAGCTTCCGAGATCAGACGTCGGGCTTGTTCGGGGTGGCAAGGCTGTAGACCACAGACTGTGGCTCCACTGGGATGTGAACCCAGGACCTTCTGCATGTAAAGCAGACGTGCTAACTGCTACACTATGGAACCATGTCCCAGAAATATCTCTTGATAAGAAAATTAGAAGACTGGGCCAGAATATCCAACACCTGCCTAAAAGGAGCTCTAGAAAAAGAGACAGATAAAATGGAGGAATAAAAATGTTAAGCAAATAATTAGAAAATTTTCCAGAGAGGAAAGAGGGGAGCAGCCAAATCAAAACGCCAGTTGAGCTCCCAGCCCAGTGGATAAGATACACATGTCATTGTGACCTTTGGGAATTAGAATGATCTTAGATTCCTCAAGCCAACACTGGGATCTAGAAAACAATGAGCAAAAGCCAGAAAACCATGAGAAAAGGCTTTCAAACCAAGAATTCTACAAAGAATTCTATCAATGAACTGTGAGCACAGTATAAGAACATTTGCAGACATGCAAAATATTGACGAATATATCTAGCATGCATCCTTTCTTAGTAGGGATATGCACTAACAAAACAAGGAAGCAATACAATAAAGATAAAGACTTGGGATTCAGAAAAGAGAATATCCAGCAGAAGTGAAGGAAATTCTCAGAATGAGAGTAAAGAAGACAGCCTTGCACCAGGCTCACGGAGCAACAGGTCTGCTCTAGATCAGAATGGTACAACTCAAAAGGTGAATATATTCAGGGGTGTCATCCCCACACCTGATGCAATTATTACCTTTTTAACCCAAGGAAGGTAAGGATGGAATTACCACATTTTAAAGTTGCTTTCCATTTATTTAAATAAATAATCTAGTTAATTACTTTTATCTGTGGTGTGTTATTTACTTTAGTTATATTAGTCAATAATTAGTAAAAATATAACTTGCGATTGTGGGTATCCTATATTTCACATTAGAAACTCAAGGCAAAGCACCACTATGGCTGCTCAAATCTATTCTGGAATCAGGTACATTATAAGCTAAAAATAAAAAATAAAAATTAAAAATATCCTTTCAAGTCAAAGATATGACATACAAAAATGGTTTTTAATTGGAGGGAAATAAGGGGTCTCTTATTTAGGTTTTCTTAAAAGCAGATAAAATTATGGTCAAGAGAAATACACATTCACAGAGAATTTTGCAAACTATTTTTGATGATCTCTCAGATAGGTAGGTAGGTAAATAGATAGATAGATAAATAAGATAGATAGATAGATAGATAGATAGATAGATAGATAGATAGATAGATAGATAGATAGATAGATAGATAGACAGATTGATAGATAGATAGATAGATAGATAGATAGATAGATAGATGGATAGATAGATAGATAGATAGATAGGATAGATAGATAGATAGATGATAGATAGACAGACCAACCAACAGACATAGATATGTATATAGAGAGAAACATTTTGGGTGACTCTCTATAGTCTACACATAGAACCCTTAGAGGTCTACTGAAATTAGGTTATAAGTTTTATTACAACACACATTTTTCATAATTACTTAGCTTGTGAAAAAGGAGATAATCTATGTAGCATCCTTCCCACTTCTCTTCTCCCTGTTTTCACTGCCATTACACTATTTTGAATTCTCATTCCTTATCACTTCAGCTCCCTGAAGCCTCATGATGGATGTCCTGCGTCCTGACCCTGTCACTATCATGTCAACCATCCAGAAGCAGGATCGGGCACTGACACTCATTCTCACCCTCAAATATCCCCAGTGACTTTGCACAGACTGTGGTCGCCAAGGTGAGTACAAGTCTCCAAATTGTGTAAGACAATCCATGAGGATGAAACCCGACATCTCTCTTTCACATTCCACCACATTCATTTTTAATTTTCATTTCTGTTTCTGTGTATGCTTTATAATACAGTACCTGCTTATTATTTATAAATAAGAAAATATTTATACATTTGTGGTGTGGGCTTATTTTTTTAACTAATGAGGTATGCAATCAATAAAGTTTAGAGACCTATGATTTACAGAATAAAGTCTAATTCTCTTCCACGCAAGAGGCCCTGCAAGCTGCCTCAAGTTTCCTCATCCAGCCTTATCTTCTTGCAATCACATTCATTTATTAAGTTCGGCTAAACAGGATTACTTGCTTTTCTCCTGAAGTGCTTTGAATCTCCTAACACGTATGCCTCTGTTCTCACTGCTCTCTTTACGTGGGTACCTTTCTTCTCAGTCTCTGTGTGTCCAAACTTCTAAGTCAAGTTCAAATGTCCCTTTCAAAATCTAAGTTCAAATTACCCTTTACAAAATCCTCCCTGGCCCTACCCCTGCTGGTGGCAATCTACCCCTCTTCTCAATATCCATAGTGCTGCATCTGTACTGCCACCAGGACACTTTGACTTCCTATCGTAGGTCACTGACATTCATGTCTAATCTCATCGTTAGGTGGCAAACTTCTTCAGGTCAGCATCTGTTGCTGACACCTTGTCATATCTCATATTTCCTAGTTCCATGCAGAAGTAAGTGACAAAGTCAATGTAACCTGGCCAGTTATTCAAACCCGGCTCTTAAAAACATAATACATGATAAGTAGAAATGCCACAGTAAGCCATTAATCTTTCATAAAATATTTGACATTTCATAGTAAATCAGATCCACTCTATGCATTTGCTCTTCTGGAAGAAAGACAGCTGTAAATACCTCTATTTGCTCTGCCACAGGCTTTTCAAACACATTTGCCAGTTTTTGCAGAATGATATATTTGTTGTCGGCCAGTGATGTAAACAGCACCTTCAGATCATTCTAGGGAGGAAAGAAATAGGAAGACTTAACATGTGCAACAGGGAGTTTGAAATGGTTGCAAACATAACACACATTTTTCAAAATAATATACAAGTGCAGAAATTTAAGTCCAGAAAAAAATAATACTGTCTCATGAGAAGATAAAAGAAATGGATAACAATTTATCTAAGTGCTAACATTAATTTTTGAAAAATCTGTTATACACAAACCATTTTCAATACAATACAAATGGAAAGGAGGTATACAAATAAAAAGCTATACTGGTCACTCTAATCTTATTATGTCTGAAATAAATGTGCATTTTTAAACAGTACAGCATGAATGTTCCACTAGTGATTTCTACCTAGGAAAACAACCTATAGATGTTATTCTGATTTGGGAAAAAAACAGATTTCTAAGAATAATATGATTCCTTTTTTCCTCTCTTGTCTCCTTCCTTCTTTCCCTCACTTCCTGCTTCCTCCTATTTTCAAAGAATTTGCACAAGCTTATAAAAAGCCATCTAGAAGTTTATAAAACAACTGTTGTTCATGACAACCAAAGACATATTAATAAACAACACAAAAAGAGCTAGGCAAAGCCTTTTGCTCATAAACATTACTCACTAAATAGTCCAAAAATATTTATACTGCGTTAAATTTGTACAAAAAGGAGATAACTATCAGAATTTTGGTACTCAATTCTAAAGAGAATAATGAACTAGAACAAAATTCGAATGATACAATTTTTAATTCCCCTCCCTAAAATATCAGCAACACAGCTCGATTTCTTATTGGTCGGCAAATGTATATGATGGGCTGCTCGTCCAACTCAGGGTGAAGCTGGACTCATCCCACCCTCTTCACGGTGGGGCCGATCGCATGCGAGCGCACGTCCCCAAGATGCAGACACTCTGACAGCCTCATGAGAAGGATAATCACACCAAGGGAGAGAAAACACATTTAAGGTTGTGGGGGAACATTATCACACCAAATGCAAGGCTAAAAAGCAAAATAGCGCGTGGCTTATACAGTGAAATTAAAAAAAAAAAATGGTGCTGAACATGAAAATTAGAAAAAAGGGAATATGATCCAAAGAGGCCATAAATGTCACTGACCATAACCTGTAATTATAATTTCCTCTTTAGTTTGCAACTAGGCTTATAGCACTGAAAAATAGTGGCAGAAACAGGGTTTCGCTTATGAGTCATGATAACGTTTGTATTATTCAACTGTGTGCAGGGTGAGGCCATGCGGGGCATTAGAACGGTGACATGTATTCGTATGCATACAAAGGATGTTTTCCATTCATTTGAAAAGATTCAAAAGAAATAAAATCTCTACTATTTACTTATATTTAGAATGACATTTCTTCGGTTAATCTGAATGAGTAGATAAATGTAAATAACGTAACGAGTTAGAAATAAAAAGTGTGCATATATTTTCTGTATATCATCTTTACATTTTTAACAGCATGTTTTCTATCTTAATTATATTCTATTCAGAGTAACAGAAACCAGTTCATACTTCTCGAAGCCACATTAATTACTGGAAGAGACCTGTCAAGAAGACAGTAAAGTAGAGAACATGACTGATTTAAAAATTACTAAATAAAAGACTGTAAGAGGTGCTAACAATCACATGGATGTTGGTAGCGTCTTACGAATGGGGCCCGAAGGCTTTAATTATTTATTACTACTCTTGTGATAAAGCAGGACCGTAAAGGTATCTATTCATCATGCACATAATAGACATTGCCGTCTTACGAATGGGGCCCGAAGGCTTTAATTATTTTTTATTACTACACTTGTGAGAAAGCAGGACCATAAAGGTATCTATTCATCACACACATAACAGACATTGTAATTTTATTTCTTATAGTCACTGGAAATATTTGTAGACCATAAAGAGGCAGGATTCCAGCTGTTTGTGAAACAGGTCCACAGAAAGTTTCAAGATTTAAAATCATTTGTGCTGCCTATCTCACTTAGTAAGGAATTTTTTCATTTTTTTTTTTTTCATTTTTAAAATAACTTAAAATGCTCAACTATAAAAATGTCCAGAAAATTTATTTGGGGTTAAGTGTTTGGGTAAAATCTTTAAAAATATATAATAGTTGATAATTAACTTGTGATTCCAGTATAGATAATATACATCTATATAATATCTATGCATTCTTCCAGATCATCTGTTGAGTATAGGATAGTAGCAGTCTGGCAAAAGGTAATACTCCAAGGTAAATAGAAAATAAAGGCATATTATTCCAATAGCTATTGAGCACTGACAGCACGCCAGGTGCTTGGTGCAACGTAAAATTAAGTGGTTTGTGACTTGACCTTTAATTACATTAACATTGAAACTTTTCTCTCAATTTAATTAGAACACAAACATTTAAAAATGTGTTTTTGTTCATGAGCTGGCCACCGACACATAAAAACTTGTTGGCAAAAGAAAAACAGAAAGAGAAATTTAAAGAGAAATTTCACGATTACATGTTCTACTCTTGGTCCTCTACATAAAATAATTTCCAGAATATTCATGCTTAGTTCACATTTTACCCTCGCCAACTCTAATAACCAATCAAATTTTAATGTACCAAAGATACTAACATAGTAAAGGCAATTTGAAAAAGAGAAATGTGCCTCTGAGTGATAAACACAGTTGCACTTTCAACTTTATTCATGGCTGATAGACTAGACTGCTGCTAAAACTCAGTGCATTATTTTATGCAAGATGAATTTCAGAGTAATGAAATCATTCCCATAAGTTATTCAACAGTTTTGCTGATTTTAGACATACTGTATATACATGTACATGCAATCAGATCTTGCGCCCCAAACAAAATACCCAAGTAACCAACCCCAGCTTTTCCTGACTCCCAGTGAAATGCTCAGTCCTTCAACAAGTGAAATGCAGATATCCAGTTCAAGTCACTTCTCAGGCCACAGACTTGCAAACACAAATGTCTGCAGTGACTATTCACCCGATACCTTAATTCTACCCCATTTCTTTGCCCAGCCAAAAATGGTATGGCTAGTGACCTGGTCTTGCCCGGTGGTCAAAGGCATCGCTATCCACCAGTCTTCTCTGTCAGTCAACACCCCCAGATGCTCAAGTCAGAGTCCCTGGAGCTCCTCAGCTGACCCCTTTCCACCATTCCCCATATCCAAACCAACAACGAATGATCAGTGCTCTCCTATTGATTCTGCCTTCAAAATATATCTTGAATAGGTTGATTATTCGCCAGACCTCCTTCCATCAGCCCAATGATATAAAATATAAAGACAATCTAAGTCAAATTCTGGCTTTAGCTCTTGATGGTTCAATAATAACCTCAGAGATGTAACTGAATCTTTCCATTCATTTCAGATCCTAATCTATTATAATAAATACTACTATTAATACCAACAACAATAATAACAAAACTTGCCGAGTGTTTACTATGTTTAAGACACTGTTCAAAGTATTTTACACATTTTAACTCATTTATCCTCACAAAACACTTTGAGGCAATTATTACGAGTATGATTTAATAGTTGCGGACACTAAGGCTCAGAGAAGCAGCTAAGATTATGCAGCAGTAGGTGACAAAGCCAGAATTTGAACACAGGAGGGTTTGCTTTCAAACACTATTCTTAATTTTTGCTCTTCTGACTTTGCAAAATAAGTATTAGGACAATGCTTAGCTGATAGGGACGGTGTGAAGATTAAAGACAAAAATACATGTGAAAAATTTTTGTGAATAAAAAATGATATACAAATATTCGTGATGATTTTACATTGTAGTTTTAAGAACATAGACTACTGGAAGGCAGTGGTAATTTGTCCCTCTAGATAAATATCTAGAATATTCAGTGTTTCCTGGATAATGCCCCATTTATTTAGCATTTTACAGTATTTTATTTGCAACTCAAAATTTTTACATCAAATTCTTGGCCTTAATGACATGTATCTATTTTATAAACCTTCTATGTTTGTTAAAATAAAATTCAATTAAAACTTAAGTATGCCTAAAGGGTTCTTTTTATTAGGAATGAGAATCAACACTAAAAGTTTCTCAGCAGCTTTTGCATTAGTTGAAGTTCACAGTCATTGGAAAAGTTCTATAAGCACACGATTATTCAGGTGGTGACAGAACTCCAATCTGGCTAAAAGTCAGTAAGTCTGAGGAGCTGGATTGGAAAGTAATATAATGTATTTTAAAATGGGTGGGATATGAGGCCATAGTCACTTTCGATGGATCTGGATACTGACGTCTAGGGTTCATTCTGTGTCAATAGCCCTTCCTCCACGTTTCTCTGATCATATGTTTTAAACTCCACTATTATCAATGGGGAATTGTAATTATAATGTGCCATAACTTATAATATAATGTGCCTTAAATTATAATAATATAAATGTGTGGTTGAATTTAAAGTTCTCTTCAGCCCTTAGTTTGTTTGGCTCGTTTTCTCAACCCTCCATTTCTAGGAGCATAAAACTCTTAGTTTTCTGATCCTCGGGTTCAATTCCCTTACTTTTCTGTAGTGTTCTTGCTCTTCATGGCACATTTGAAAAATAAAAATAGGTCTAGATCATACCTCAATAAGACAGCCTGCTTATGACTGAACATAGCTGGGGAATGGTCAAACATCTCAATAATGATTTACCTGGAAATTTAGTATTTGCTGCAGTCTTTCCTTCATCTGATGACATCGCTGATTCACTACTGAGTCTAGCAAGGATAACCTTCCCAAAAGACATCCCAAAGTGTCTTCAATAACATCACGGTTATCACCATTCTCTGGAAATGCTTGGGAAAACAAGTTCTTGTTCTTATCCATTTCTTCAGACATTTCCTTAATATCTTTGGCAAGAGTCTAGGTTTGATAAAGGAGAAGGACATTTCAATGGTTAGCACCCTCAACTTACCTACAAATCAAGTCTTTTCCTCATAGAGAGTCAAGTGCTTTGTAATGTCATACACTCCCAGGCACAAGCTGCCAAACTTACCTCTTGGTTGAAGAGACAAGTTTCTGTTTCTTCCGGTAAAAGTGCTGTGGCAACAAATAAACGTTCCTCGACATCATCCAACCAAGTAGAGGTGGCCGAGACCCCATCGTATAACTTCTGTTCCAAGTGAATGTTCTGCTTCTTTGTCCCTCCACCCTGGGGGAAAAAAAAAGGAGGGCGGGGACAGTAATTAATTCCAGTGTTTTGAGAAATCAAAGAAAAGTATCAGGAGGAGACTCTGGGAACCAACAGGTGATGCCGTCTCGGGGCTGTTTACTAGGGTCGGGTCTCAACGGTTCATGCCCAGGGTGGAACAACTTTATGGAGGTCAAGGTCTGTGAGCAAACCAGGAGCACAGCCCTACCTGGGAGGAAACTTCCTCAAAGGCCTGGTTCAATCCATCCAGCAAAGAAGTCACTGCAGATTTGTCTTGGGTCTGCCCTTCCCCTTTGTACAGTGGCACACCAGACAGGAGCCGACTGGGCCTGCTGTAAAGCTGGAGAAACACACGGGCAGCTGAGTTAAGACAGTGTGCACTACATCCGGGTGTTTTCATTTAGAATTGCTCACATCGAAGCGGATGCTGGATCTTCTGGCCTTAGGAAAACCTCTTCCCTGTCTTTTCTCCCTTCCTCACACCGAAGAGAAGGAAACAGCTTAAGAGGCACTGTGTACAAATGACCAATGATTCTTGAAAGAAATTACTCATCAAATGTCATAAAATAAAGAACAGTCAATGCTTTCCATTTCTAACTCCATGGGGAAATGAGACATGAACATGAACCTCAACTTTAACAGTCCAGGTATCTCGTGTGAGAATGTCAGTGGCTGCAGGAGGAGGTTTTCCCTGTAAGTCCCATGGAGGATGCCAGGGTGTGAGCACGGCACTGACAGAGAGAAGAAGTGGCTCTCTGAGCTTAGAGCAGGTGGTGGACGAGACGTCCGGTAAGTCTGCAGTGCTGGATGAATCACAGGTGCTTCCAGGTGAATGGAGTATAGGTGGAATCCAGGGATTGGGCACATTGAATAACACACTTAATGAATGGAGAATAATAAGCGTGGAATATTACCAGAAATATCCCAGATTTATCTGAATAAGACAGTCAGAAAAGACTGCACTCCCTGATTTAGGGCTGAAAATATCCCCCCAGTCAAAGGAATCGGGAAATACTATAACACGAAGGTGAGATAGCAATCGAGTCCAGGAGGGCTACGTCTGAAGCAGAAATCAAAGAATTCAGACGTTTGATCAGGGGTGTGAAGAAGGCTTCATTCAAACATAGGCAGGAGGTCCATGCAAACATATAGGGCACCACTCATCTGGGACGACTGCCTCTGGAAATGGAGCTTTATACTCCCCAGGGCCAGAGCTGGGACTATTCCTGTGGACAGCGGCCAAGAAGGCACTTCAGCAGAGAAGGAGAGTGAGAAAGCGTGGCATGCCACAAGATTTAGCAAAATGAGGTAGAAATGAATGGCTCTGGAGGGACTTAGACGAGGTTCCCCATAGATGAGGGGCCACGTTACGACCTTTAGACCGCCTCCTTTCAGGCCATCCTGGCAATTGTACCTGCTTCACAGCACCTGCTCTGTCAGCTCCTGCCTGTCCTCCTCAGATGCTCTGCACTGACTGATGCCCTTCATCTGAGGTTTAGCCTCTCCCAGCCCCTCAGCTAATCCTGCCCAGAGCCATGAGAACAGCAGCTTCCAAAGGGAAGTTCTAGAATTTACTCTGATAAAATGTCTGTTATGAAATGCTCCAGGTGAGCACTGCGGGCTCAGGACCCAGGACTAGGTTTCCATCTTCAAAATCCTGCTTGGGCCATAGCTGTGGTGAGCATCACAGGCTTGCCTGGGTTCCTGGCCTCACTCACTAGCTCTCCAAGGGGTCGATTCATCTGACCCTCTGGCTTCTGCTCAGAGTGAACTAATGGCAATTGTCTCCCTGGGACATTCTGTTGCTATATTCAATTCCACTGGATTTGACTTGCTGGATGGAACCAAGTCCAGCATCACACAGCACCTGCCCATCTCAGGACCCAGACTGCAGATGACAGTTCTAGCTGATCACTGGCTTCCTCTTCCTTTTAGACCCCCCGAGATCCCAACATTTCTCATTAGGAAATGCTTCTGAAACTATTAAATACTGGAAGTTGTGATGAAAAATAAGATAACATGACAATTTAATTCTAGATTTTTGAGATTTCTTTTGTCCTAGATACATCATCTTCGATTTACATCCATAATTTTTAAAGTTGTGAAAAAATGGAGGCCACTTAAAATTTAATGATAGGCTAATGAGTAACCAAATACTAATTATCCCCAAGGAAAACAATATCCAGAAATCAAATTTTCACACATAAATTTATAATTGTTAGGGGAAACAGGCTTGTTGTTAAGAAAAATGCAGGATAAATCATTTGTTTCATGTCTTATTTTGGAATTGATAAAAATGTAGATGATTGTACAGTTATATTCTCTCAGCAAGGTTGTACATCTTTTATATGAGTTAATATAGAAAAGTAAAATGTTTGATACCACTTGTTCTTGTTCCTGTTCCAGAACATTCTGTAGTAGTTTCTGCTTTGTACTAAATTCTTGATGTAGGCTTTCCCACTTCATTCTCATCTGGTCTTCAGCAGGCGATTTCTCCCCTTCCATCCCCAACTCCTGGGATAACACATCAGGTTTTTCGCTATTAGAAAAATAAATAAGTTTACAATGTGTGCAAAAAAGTGGTAAGTTCTAGGTACTAGATCTGGTCTCTAAAATTAGAACCAGATTATTTCAGTCATTAGTTTACACTTTAAAATATAAATTAAAGTACAAAATTTGAGACTAAACATAAAACGAATATATTCTTACTCATAACTGAACCATGAGCACAATAATACTTAAAAACATACACTGACAATAGCTCAGTATTTGAGATATAAATAATTGTAACTTTTAGAATCAGAAAGTGTGTGGACTTTGACAAATAGCCCACGAATGAATCCAAAACCAGTAAAAATGCTACTTAGTCTATCGAGAGTCTTTACCTCGAGTCAAAAACCAAACCAACCCAAACCAAAACAAAGAAACAAAAAAAAAACTACAGATCAGTTTTCAGGACAAGGAATAGGAATAGGAAACATGGAAGAAAGTGGCTGCACATCACTCTTAAAGGCAGACACAGTGTAACAGCCGAGAAAGACTATGGCCTGTGGGGTGAGACAGATCTGAGTTTGAATTCCTGGCTCCAGCCCATTATATGTGTTGACTTTGAATAATTTGCTTCGTTTCTTTAAGCCTCAATTTTCTCATCTTTATAATGATAGTGGATCTATTTTGCAGAATTATGAGAATTAAAGAGAAGATATGCACGATGCCGATAACCCTATTTGGCAAATAACAGACAGTCAGTAATTGGAGCCTGATGATAATGATAATGTTAATGAAAAGAATCTAGGGGACCTGAGTTCTAATAGCTCCTAATTCGGCAGGAGTTTTGAAGTCCTAACTAGAATGATGACATCTGAAAGGCACATTAGACAGTAATTATTATTTTGACAGGAACTTTTGATCAAATAGAAAAAAATTACAAGTTCATTGTCAGGATAATACTAGGCACCACCCCAAAGCCAATTCTTCTCAGAATAATTGAATACGATAGTTTTTTTTCTCTTTTTTTTTAAGATAAGTCTGTTGATGTTAAGCCTTAAAAAATGTTATCTACAAGCC
Organism: Pteropus alecto; assembly: GCF_000325575.1. NCBI lineage: Eukaryota > Metazoa > Chordata > Mammalia > Chiroptera > Pteropodidae > Pteropus > Pteropus alecto. The sequence goes on along the minus strand of NW_006438644.1, from coordinate 423,758 downwards.
TATGATACAGGAATTATACTTCTAGGATATAACTTAAAGAATCTGTCCCACTCATGCAGTTAGAGACATGTAAGAAGGTTAAGTTCAACAATGCTAGTAATAGCAAAAAAAGAAATGGCAATGATGTAAATACCCATTAATAAGGAAATGAGTGAATAAATTATGTTCACAAGATAAGATACTGTTAAGCAGTTACAATGAAAGAACTAGATCTCTGTGTATCAATACGAATTGATCTAAAAAAGTAATGTTGAGTGAAAAAATGCCAAAATAAAATTGATACCTCCAGTTCATTTATTATATTAGTCTCTGGACTTTTCTGTGTGTTTTTAAACAATCTTTTAAAATTAAAAAAAAAAAAGTCTTAAAGTATTTGTGAAATTAAATACCTTTATTGTGCTATCTTTTGTGATGGTGGACTGTATAGTTCATCACTTTTAATTCATTTATGTTCGTAAAACAATTTCAAACCAGGAGATATTTACTATCTATATTCTTATATTTCATCATTGACATGTACAAAATATTACCAGCAAATCAGTCTTAAATTAGACCGTAGCTTTTCATTTCTCATGAAAAATATTCTTCTTTCCTTGATATTTGTAGCAATTTCTTTAAACAATCTTTTAAAATTCTTGGAAGGAGTTTTCTTAGTAATCTTGGAAGGAGCCCCGTCATCAATCCGCTGATATGTCACATAGTCCCTATTTATATATTACATTTGTACCTTTGAAGTAGGTCATGCCTCTCTCACCAAGGTTTTCTCACATAAACCAATTCACAATTGATAGTCTTAGAAAATCAATTAATAAATTAAAGGCTGAATATAAGGTTTTTCTCATAGTAATGTTATTATGTTCTTTAAAATAAATATATAATATTTTATTTAAATATATATAATGCATATTTTTTTCTTTCGGCTTCTGGATTTTGCTGAATTTATGGTTGTTTGTTTGCTTGGTATATTTACCCAGTGGCTTGAACTGTAATGAACTAGTATTAAAGGTGACTTTTCCAAAGAATTTGTATAAAAATTAAAGAATTTGTAAGAATCTTTAAAGTGAACCTTGTACAGAATGTCACTATCACATGGCAAATTTCTCTTTAAAATATTTTTATACTTGGAAGAGCAACTTATAGTTTTTTGCCTTTTATCTGGGTCCTTTCCAGAGCTAAGGGCCAAAGAAAGAAACAAAAAAATCATGGTAAGAAAGCTGCAGAAGAGGCACTCCGCTTATTTTTGTGACTATGCATATGATGAGGTCCCAGTGTGTGGATGGGTTCTTTGTTTAAAAAAAATATATCAGAGTTCGGCAAAAATATTCAGGAAACTATGAGGGATGAATAAACATCTTAGAAGAACTGGAATCAGGACGAGAAATGCAAAGTGAAGGTAAGTCATGACTCAGAATCAGCATGGAAAGAACGGCGTTTGTCATTTCGAATTTACAGGCACATATGTACGGTCTTAATGGCATTTTTAAGAATGATGGACGACAGAGACTTTTTAAACCTCATTATATTTTAGCACAATTTTTACAGATTTTGGGTTATTTTATTGGAATTCTTGACTATAGATGTCATAGCAGTATTCATTCCTATTCTTTTAAATGGATATTTATTAGTTCTATCAAAGTTTTTGCTGCTTTTTGTTTTATTTTTCTTTCCTTGAATGCCTTCCTATTTCCTATATATTCTGTCATAATATGTCTATTGCATTTGATTTCTCCCTGTCTGTATATACATATATATATATATATATATATATGTATGTATATACACACACACACACACACTCAACTCTGCTGTCATATGTCAGCAACATGTTAGCATTTATTAAACAGAAAAAAATGGAAGAAAATCTCCAAATATGCCCTCTCCAAAGTTAGTTTTGATAATCTACATTTTATTCTGTTCTTACCCACACATATACTACACATTCGATTTTATATCACATATGTACTTAATATCACAGATACATTTTCTGATGATGTCATAGAAACTTTTGTTAAGATTACCAATGTATAAAATTTTTCTTAGGCTTTTTTTTTATACTAGTGGGCATTTCTACCTTTTCAATTACTTGGTATCATAAATAATATTTCAAAAATTATCTTTAGAATATGTATTTCTTCCCTCAGGTTATTTCCTCTACATAAGTGTTCTGAAGTAAGAACTGGAGCCAATAGAGTTAGAGCGATTTGCCATATTACCTACAGTTTCCAAAGGAAACTACTAAATCATAACCCTTAGCAATATAGGGACACAGGTTTCACTGAAACTTCTTTTTTCAGTGTTTTAGATGTGAAAGAAAGTTTTCCTGTACATCCTCTCAGTTGACATTCACAGCTTCCACAACCCTTCTGTGATGAAGGTAGTCAATTATCATTCTAATTCTACAGAGGAGCAAACCGAGGCTCAGAGCTCAGTGACTCATCCGTGGGGATAACTGTAAAACTAGACTAAAACCCAGACTAAAAAGACAGGGATTCTTCCACTCTGCTGCGGTTCCTTTTCCTTCCAACCTAAACCAAAATCTTTGACTTGAAAATTCTCCAACTTCCTTAACTTTTCTTTTAACACTTTACTTTTCTGAGTGTAAGACGCCAAACCAGGACTCAAAGCTCAATGACTTTGCAGGTAGAAATTATAGAAATAGATCATTGAGAAAAATCAAGATATTTAGGGGAAGATAAGCTCTTGTATAAAAAAAAAAAAAAAAAAAGGTTTTGCTGTTAGAAACATCATGGACCTAATTTTAAAATGTATTTCTTATTTGATTTTGAAGAATGAACTCATAAGTAATCTTCTCCGGACAGATATATTGAGCACACTGGAAAGAGGGCAAACGAGTTAGCCATCATAATTACTAGCTATGCTCATCCTGTGCAACAAAATGTTCAAAATGCAAGTAAATTTAATACAAAGAGAAAACAAAATGATTAAAATGTTACAGATGTTTAAAATAAAATTTTGAGTGAGGTGTTTACATTTCTGTTTACATTTTCTGACTTACTGTCAGAAAAACTGTAAGGGGAAGAGAAAGTTAAGGTGTTTGGAAACATACCCAACGCCACCAGAGGTCTCTGCAGCTGACTGCTGGGTTAGAATCTCCTCTCCACGACTGGCTACTGAACGGAGGAGGCTCTTCTGCTCTGCTAACTCCTGCTCCAGCTCCTGCTCAAGGAAAAGGATGAACGAAAACATCTTTGTTAACATATGAGTATCATCTATAATTATAGATCTATGTCTACAAAATTCTTAGAAAACTCTTGTAGTAAGTTTTCCAGTTTGCACATTGCATAAAAGGTGTGGTTTAGGTAAATGCTCAAATAGCTCTCTAAAGTACTCTCTAGCTTTTTTGGTTTGATAAAAAGATATCTGAAAAAATCTTGGGGGAAAAAAAAAATCTATGAGAAATGAAAATTTTGCTGGGCAATGGTGCCCTCAAGTGGTACAAAACGGACTTCGATTTTTTCAAAGTCAATATTGCCTTGTTCTAGCTGATAGATCCGGGACAGCAGAAGCTCTCGTTAATTCTCCCACTTTATAAATGTGATTATCAATGGATTTGGTTTTACTTTCCCATTATTTATGATAAATGCCTTTATTCTTTGAAAAAGTAAAAGAGTTTAATGTGCCCTATCCAAAAAATTCAGGTATCAAAGAGAAACCATTTTTATTCTTTAGAGCTCATTTGTTTCACTAGGCAAAACTTTCTATCCTATTCTGTGATGGAAGCTACTTGAAAGTGGAAAAAAAAATTGCATTTCTTTTAAAAAAAGACATGTAACTGAGACATCATTTCTCAGAGTCTTTCTGAGGTTTGCATTATATAAAATAGACTCAAATTGGGACAAGTCTGAAAATAAAGTAGGTAACCTTGATAAGGCAGATTATAATTGTTATTCTAATTTTAAAGCTTTTCTTGAAGAATAGACTGTAAAATGACCTATCATTCCAGTGGTCCCAAGTAAGTACACTGAAACAGCTGGGACTAGCTTCTGTCCAGAGAAGAGAAAGGGGCACCCTGTGTATAGTGCAGGGGTAACTCGACCTTCTAAAACGCTTCTCTCAAGGCATTTGCTTGGCAGACCTGCAGGCTAGAGAGGTAGGAAATGCTTTACTTTTTGTTGCTGGAGACTGCTCTGTCGCTGGTGGGCCCACGTGGTGCGAGCTTGGGCCAGCCATTCCTGGACACCAGGGCTCTGAGTGGCAGTCGGGTCAACATCATTCTCCTCCTTCTCTTGTGCTGTTCCCTGCTTTTAACGAGGCAGAAATCAAGCGTCATATTACCCACAGGAAAACCTTAACCGAAGCAGAGTGACAAGTACTTTAGTGTGGTCTGTGTAATACCAACGTGGCTCCATTTGGATGTGAAACCACATTTAATAATAATAATAATAATAATAATAATAATAATAATAATAAATGGTAACACAAAACCCTTCGAATTTATGGCCTTTGCAGGAGGGAGACTAATCAATAGATGATTATACTCAGAACTGTTTAAGGAGGAAACTGCCTATTTAGAGGCAAGGCTTTTTAGCTGACTGATGTGGTCACCAGATGTTATTCAAAATTTTTTTACAAGAATATAGTAACTCTAAATCTCACTTCCTTTACTGTTACCACCAGGACCAGACCCCACTGCCATCTGCTGCAACTGCTGGCTTTGATAAAGGTTGCTAAAGAAGACAAAGTCATTAATTCTTACCTCAGCAAGAATTGACCCTTCCTGCTTGATTATGCTGCTGAAATTTCAAGGGCCCTAACATACTGATATCAGCATGGAATTAGTTCCGAACGAGAGCCTTACTGTTCACGTATGTGCATACGTCAAATGAAAAAAATTGCAGAACTTTAATATAACTCATTCACTAAATACTTATTAGGCACCCACTGTCTGTCAGTCAGTCCCTGTTCTAGGCACTGGGGATACTTTGCAAGGAGACAGACAAGGGCCCTGCTGGGGAGACAGACAATAACCCAACAAGATAAGGTAAGACGATGATAAGAGCGACAGAGAACAGGAAACTAGATGATGGGACAGAGAGTGACAAGGAAGGGTTTCCGAGACTAGGCATCTTTAGAGGAGATAACTGCCCTGGGTAGTGAATGAGAAACCACAGCCTGGCACAGACGTGGGGGAGGGCCCTGCAGGCCTGGGGAACCGCTGGAGCAAAGCTGTTGAGGGCAGAGGCTTGGCCTCCCACACAGAGCGACTACAGCGGAGGGGCCGGTGTGGCTGGAGCACAGGGGCCAGAGAAGCGGGGCATCCTGTAGACTGGTGCCACAGAGGAGTTGTCCTGCCATCTAGTTCCAGAGCTGCTGTACTGTCCTCTGATTCTTCATCACCCACTGTGACCCAGCCGCTTCAGCTCATCTGGCTTGACTGCCCATCAAAACCCTTCTGTTCCTCTAAGTTTCAGAAATTTACACTAACTATTACAGGGAAATGGATGGGGTCTGTTTAGCCTTCTGTCTTATTCATTAGAATGTCATAATGAAATTTAAAATGTCTGAGATAATGTTGAGATAATGCCCTTGGCAGCATTGGCATTGGTGCTTGAAAGTAAATGAACCGAAAGAAACCATGAAACTCATAGGTAATATGATCCTCTCAGACTCTGGGCCACCTTAGCTCACAAGTACTTCCTTTCCCTTAAGATGATCCAGCCTCCCAGCCAGAGAATGGGTGTAGGTAGGAAAATGAAGGTGCCGTTGGTCAAGAATATGCTATCTGCACTCGGCAGGACCTTCCGAACGAGTGATCAGTGACACCGAGTTTGGGATACTCCCCACTCCTCCAGGAACGCCTCCCTCAGAAACACAGGGATTTCCTGAAGGTGGGTGGTGTGGGGTGGATGAACCCTCTTCCAGGACGGATGCCCATAAGTTTCTACATGAAACAGATTCTCTCCCAACTCAAAATGCACCCAGATCTTCTGGCAAGGATGAAATTGCAGGTCGACAGGGACCTGTAGAGAATGACCCCAGAAGAAATCAGTGCATGAGACTGGAAGTTGTCCCCAGTCAGAGCCGCTCCAGCTGGTGAAACAGTGGCCATGGCCTTGACCTGCTGACTCTCTTTCGTGGGATCCAGTCACGTCCCCTCTGCTCCACTCCCCAGCAAAGGTTTGTTTGCAGAGCCCCCACCTGAAGACTCACATGGGAACTTCTCAGCACTGCCTCGCCCCTCCAGGCAGGTTACTTCTGTCTGACTAAGAGCTCTCCTTCCAAATTCTTCACACCAAATTTGTGCTTGGAAAACAGACAATTGCAGTGTTGGGTCTTAAGGACAGCTTACCCACTCTTACATGCACAGGCACAGGCTCAGATTCTGAGACTTAAAAGTCTACGAAGGCGAGTCATGTTTGACTCACTGAATCCACAGCTTTAGAGAAAAAGAAATTAATGCGGCATCAAAAGTGGAAGCCTAGTATGTATTTTCTAGGTGAGTAGGTTGGTTTTTAATTTAGTGAATTTTTCTGACTGATTTAGTCATTTTGAAACATGACACTTGGACCACAGGAAACAAAAGGATTAAGAATCCAGCTTAGATTTCATCCCCTTTTCGGGATGAGAAGGCACTGAGGGAGGAAATGAAATAATAATTACTCTCTCTGAGGTCTGATAACAGTTTTCTCCCCTGACTAGGAAGTACAGTGACTTCTGTCCCCAGAATCCTCCTTGGGTGGAGCTATATAAGCTGTTTATTTTGGAAATACTAGAACAGTAATCACTTTTGCCAGGAACATTCTTTGGAAGATTAGTGAGGATTGGGGAATGCTAAATGTGACATAAAACATTTATTTATAAAGCATTTCATTATTTATATAGGGCTAAGTCTCTGCTCCGTGGATGGATAATAATGTGTGAAAGTAACCTAAACTTTTATGAAGAAAGATACAAGGTAATTCAAGAGATATTATTATATGCAAGTATGTGTCCCTTCATGTACAGAAGAAATCTATTGCGTGGGGCGGGGGAGAGAAACTAAAGAGATTGAGTGTTCATCGATATGAATGGAAGTCCAATTAGTTAGAAAAGAATGGCCTTAAAAGATATCATCATTTTATAGATAAGTAACACTGTGAAAGGATGTACTTAAGGCCATACATAACCTAGGAAGGTATTCCAACTCTCCTGAATCATGCAAATCCCACGAATGTCTACATTCCATGGAAAATGTTTTTCCTCCAATTAATTTCTGATTCACTCCGAATTTTCTACATGAAGAGAAATGATCCTTTTCATGGCAACAACATAAACAGGGCTACTTTTAGTCCTAGAGTTAGAAAAATAATCTCTTCGAAAAGTTCTGATTATTAAAAAAAAAAAAACTATTAAAATGTATATGTTGGAAACTCATTGAAGATGAAAGATGATGAAATTCTTAAATGTTTTAAAAATAAATGATGACCAGGTTCAATGCAGTAAAACACTACCACATTTTCCTCGCTCTTGCAAGCGGAATCAGGACTTCCCTCGATCTGAGAAATTTCTGTAGCCACAGCCAGATCTGCCGCTGCAGGAGCAGGGCAGCTGCTGTCAGCGTGCTCAGGCCAGCCCTGACCGGTCTCAAACCTGGCCTTCAAGCCCGTCAGGAGTTCCTGGGCTCCCAAAGAATGCGATGTGCAAACTGTTAATTGTCGTTATTAATGATTATACTCACTGTGATTTGAGCACTTAACTGAGAGCATTACTTGCATTAAAATCCTCGGAAGTTTTTAAAGTGAAATACTATTGTTATCCCTATTTCATGGACGAGAAAACAGATTTATAAGAAAGGTGAGGGAAGTTCAAGGATCTCGCCCCAGGTCACGGAGTTAATAACTGGTGGGACCAAGCTGGGGGAGACTTGAGGACAGTGGTTTCAAAGTGACAGCCCAAGGACCGAGGCTGGCTTCTGGATATGCTTTGTTTGTCACATAAATGATTTTAAAATTTTAGAATTAAGTGTCATTGTTTCAAAATTGGGAGATTTTAGATAGAAATCCCAAATTCCTTTTTCTGGAAGATCTAGCATTGCTGCCTGCAAATTTTTGTATGAACAATAGCTGGAGCTGGGTAGCAGCTGCTTCTCTGACAGAGACCAGCTCGCTGAGGTCCTGACTAGGCCTGCTCCACTCGTTTATAATCCCTCCCCAGGCCCTGAGGCCTTGCAATCTGCCCTACCTGTTTAATCCCTATCTATGCCTGTGTGTCAGGCTGTCCCTTCCATTCCTACCCGCCTCTAGGGTAAGGGTACAACTAGAGCTTTATAAGTGAGAACTATCCCAGATATTAAACCTTGAAGTCTTTTCCTTTGTTTTGCTTTCTTTGGAGATTAATTAAATTCATTCACACACTACCATTTTGGCAGGAGGGTGGGGATGCATTAGATTGATAATACCTTTTAATAAAACTAAGGGAGTTAATATATAGTTTTACAGTTTGAAAATCATCCTAGTTTTCTTCAATTTTTAACACTTTTTGTTTTAATTCATAAAGTCAGATTGAGTGTGCATCTTAATGTCTGTAAATTTAAGGTGAAAACTTGTATTTTGTCTTTATTTGCATTTATTTCTCCAATAGTGAGTCCAAATATCTTTTCATTGGTTCATTGGCCATTTGTATTTCTTTTCTTTTGAATTATCTTATCATATTTTTTATCCATATTTTTATTAGGTAATCTTTTCTTATTGATTTATGAATGATTTGTGGAAATGAAGAATATTAATTACTTGTGTGAATTCAGAGTTTCTTCCCCATTTGTCCATGTCTTTTAATTTGGTTAATACTTTTCTGGTCATACAGAACTTTTAAATTTTTTGTGTAGTACTTTTAAAGAAATTAAAGTTCTGGTAAAGACTCTCTCCATCTTAAGGTTTTGTTTGTTTTTTTTTTAAATACCCACATATCCAGAACTTTTCAGGTTTAATTTTTATATTTAAATTTTTGATCCACCTGTGACATATTTTTTTTCTAATAAAGAATGAGATAGAAAATCCAGGTTATTATATGTCAAGTGGATCACCTACTTTATTTGCATTGTGAATCATATTTTATCCACTGTTTTGAAATGCCACATCATTTATCAAATTCCCTTATATACTGTAGCCTCCTTCTGGAATATTTATTTTGTTTAATTTTTTGTTCATCCATTTATTGTGCCAATACCAAAGTATTTTAATTATAATATTGTATTTTAATATGATAAAACTCATTAGTTCCTTATAAATCTTCATTTTCAGAATTTTATGGTTATTTCATGTTTATTTTATTCCATGTAAGCCTCATATCATTTTGTCACATTCAAAAAATATACAGGTCATATTTTAGTTGAGAAAAACGTATGCACTATTAGAGGAAGAGCTGATATCTTTAAAATATTGTAGTCTTATCTAAAAATAAAGTTTCTCTCTCAATTTTTTCACATTTTTGGTATTATCAGTTAGGTTTTAAAATGTTTGTTAAAATTCCAAATATTTCCTATTTTGTTGGTATTATAGATGGGAAATTATCAAATATTATTTCTCTAACTTTTTTTTGATTCTCTATTTTATCTTTTTACTAAGCCAGTCATCTTATTAAATCCTTCCAATGCTTCTAATAGTTGCTGTAGATTAGGTTTGATGTTTCAGATCACATAATCACACGATTGGCAAAGAAGTGAAAATATGTCGTTTAGTCTAAAAAAAATCACCATTACACTGAGAAAATAGACAAAATCACAGTGAACGTCCATTAAGTCTCCACCACGATATTTGCGCCCTGGCTCCTGCCAGCATCTGCACTCAGATACAAGTGTCTCCCTCCCTCCTGATACTGTCCTTCTGAGACCACGCCCTCCTCGTTGATCCTACCTTCTCCCTCCTGCAGAAGAAAATTGTTTTGGCATTCTCACTTTTTTAACATTAATTTTTCCTCTACTGAGTTATTTCCATCTACATGGAAACATGTCATTATTCTTCTGATCTTAAGACGAAGCGGATTTCTCTTGACCCACTTGGTATAGCTAATTCCCTTCCTCTGCTCCCCTCTGCAGCGAGACTCCTGTGTTACCTACACTGCCCGGCTCCCACGTCTCTCCTCGCCGTCTCGCTTTTATTTCAGAGTGCCGTCTGCCTCTACTCTGCCACTGAAACAGACCTGCACGTGGCTAAACCCAGTGGTCAGGTGTCAGTCCTCATCTTACCTCACTGATCTTCAAGTGGCTTTGAGGAAGCAAAATCTCAGTCCTCCTCCCACTTCCCTGGTTTCTCCTCTTTAATCTTTTTCTCTCTTTCTCTTTCTTTCTTTCTTTTTTTTTTGGCAGGATCCTCTACATCTTCCAAACTCAACACTGGAGTGTCCCAGGGCTTGGTTCCAGGACCTCCGTCATTATCTCTCCTCACTCCCTTGGTGATCTCATCCAGTCTCCTGCTTTTAAGGGCCACCTACAGGCAGATGACTCCAGTGTACGTTTCTCCCCTGAATTCCCACTATTATTAACGTTTTATAGGCATTTCAAACTTAACTTGTCCAAAATTAAACTGCTGACCTAACTACTCTTTCTCCCTCCAAATCTGTTCCTCAGATACAGCTTCCATCTTCTCAATTATACAGAATCTGAGATGTTTCCATCACTTCTCTCTGCCTCTATACTCTGCCTTATTCCTTCTAACTGGTCCCTCAGCTTCCACCCTGACCTGCTACAGTGGTTGAAATCTGATCTTGTCATTCCTCTGTTCTCAAATACCCCATTGGCTTCCCATTTTCCCCAGGGTAAAAGCCAAAGTCCACGTGATGCCTACAATGATGCCTTTGCACCCTGGGTCCCCCGTTACCTGTCTGGCTTCATTTGCCACCGCTCTCTGCTTGCTCACTCCACACTAGCCACACTGGCCTCCTGGACCGCGGCAGAAATGATCCCACCTGGGAGCCTTTGCACGTGCTTTCTCCTGTGCCTGGAACCCTCTCCCTTCACGGTCACGTGATTCACTCCTCCAATGTAATCTTAGGGAGGCTTCTGCGGCCACCCTGCTTAAACTAAAAATCTGCCCCCGCCCCCGCTCCTTTCCCTGACTTATGGTATTTCACCTGTAGCTCTTATCACATCTTCTAACGTAGTAGATAGATACTAATATTTTTAAATTTCATTTATTACCTGTCGCCCCCAACCATAATCCTTTGCAGATAGAGATATAGAGATGTAGATATAAATAGTTGTTTTTTACACCCCTTCGCTCTGTCTTATAGAATAGTAGCTGGCACATAGTGGATTCTCAATAAATATCTGCTTAATTTCGAATAAGATAGTAATAGTAATATCTATTTTGTAGGGACTAAAAAGAACGAAACAGAAATATTGGACAAGAACCGTATGAAAGGCGCATGGAGATAAATCTGAGTAAAAGTGTTCTAAAGTTCTTATGTTGATCTGGAGAGAAGTAAGATATAAACTTAGAATTTGTTAGATATATATGCTAAAAAGTAAAGGGTAAAAACAAGAAAGAAAAGCATTAAACCAGTTAAAACAAGATTAAAAAGGAAAAAGAATAGTAGAAAGAGCAGGAAATAATAGAAAACAAAAAGTGAGATGATAAAGGTCTGAACGTATCAGTAATCACAACAAATTTAAATGGACTAAACACATCCTTTAAAGGTTAGAGATTTTCTGATTACATACAACATTTAAAACCAACAAAACATAGCGAAATGTTCTTTAAAAGAAGCAAATCTGAAACTTAAGGATACAGAAAGGGTGACATCAAAGGAAAGTTAAATGATCTACTCTCAAAAGCTCTAGGAATACAAAACCAACATCACTGTAAGGGAAGGTTAAGGTCGCCACATGAGAGCAAATGGTTCAATTCACCTGGAATATACAAGTCTAAAGTTGAGGGCCCTAGTAAAAAAAAGTCTGAGTATATCTGAAGAGTAGAATGTAGGAGAAATAAAAGGAAAATATTTAAAATGCTATAGGACATCTTAATTCATGACCTAGGTTTAAATGTTTTTTAAAAACTGTGTATTTGCTAGATTCGGGTATTTCTTTTCTTTTCCTACATTATAATCTTCGGGTCTATGGATTTAAATAAACCTTATAAACTTATTTGAAAAATCTATGTCAAAGTCTGTGTAAAGCGGGCGTGTTCATAAGTACCTGTCATTCCCACCTTTTTATATGGCACAGGCTCAGAAAAGGCACGCCAGCAGTGCACAAGTATTCAGCGGCACCTGCAGCACTGCCTCGCTGTCAGAGGCTGCAGCCCTCACCTGGATGTTGAGCTGTTTGTCATGCAGTGCTCTCTGCAGCTCCAGGAGGCTCCCCTTGAGGGTTCTCAGCTTCGCTGCCAGCTGCTCAGCCTCGTCCTTTCTGCGAGCCTTGCCCTCCAGAAGCAGGTTGTCATTGTGGACCGAGAGCTCCGATAAGGCCACCACCTTCTGCTCAATTTCCACCAGCATGTTCTGGGACAACAGAAATAAGGATGACATTCACACCCTCTGGCAGCCTCTGCAAAGACCGTTTCTCACAGCGAAACGCAACACTTCCTCAAGTCTTCCACCAAAAGAACATGCCTTCATGGGTTTTTCTCCCTAGTTTTCCTATAGCCTTGAAGAATAGTATATGGATTTTTAAAAATTCCTTGAGCATCTTAATTTTTCTCTTATTTAAGATTAGCTATTATATGATGAAAATCATATTGGAAAAAACACACGGAAAGCCCATTTTACTTAACCAACAGATAAAGAGAAAAGACCACGCCTTGGTGTTATCTCATTATTACAATTATTTTATGATATGACTGTTAGATTGTGATGCTTATGGCTAATAATAGTAAAGACTTTACATGATCGAAACTTTTCTTGTTAATTTTCAAAGGATTCTTTTTCAAAACATTGCTTCTTTGGGTTGACTTTTTATTTTTCTGATCGTTGCTCTTATATCTTTTTATTTATTTATTTACTTTGTTTCTTCTGTGACGTATTTTTAACCTTACATTTCTGAAAGTCTCCCTAAGAATTTTACTTTCACTTTCTGCGACAACTCTCTAGTGCTGCAGGTTTTCTACTAAAATGGAGGCTAATCCAGAGACGAAGCAAAATTGTCTCCCTTCTTTCAAGGCAAGACTTAAAACAAAAACTAAAACAAAGCAAAAAAAAAAAAAAAATCTAGCAAAACAAAAAACACCTGTCTTATTTTCTACAGAAATTATTCTTTTTTTATACTCCTTTCCTCTGAACATTTTCAAATGTACTTTCTAATCTATCGAGTAATTTTCAACCAACTAATTTATTAATGAGAAAATATATTTTATTTCCCTGTACAAAACCAGAACTACTGACATGAACTTCTAAGAAGTAGATTTAATCCAAAAACCTAGAACTAAATGGAAAAGTAAAATTTTTAATGAAATGGGATTTAAAGGATGATATCCTGAAAATTATTTTGGGGAAATTAAAATAATTTTGTGCAGGACTGACTTTTGCAGTAAGCACAGCTGGCACAGTGCTGAGGGTCCATAATATTTTGGGGGGCCCAAGAAATATCTTAATTGTAATTTCTTTTAAAGTCAGAATGAAAAAATGAATATAATAATAATGAATCCACTCTGGATCATATTAGACTTTGTATCGAAGCACTTTAAAATAAAAATATAAATTTTAGTATTTTTATAGAGGGAGGAGTCCATGGAAGCAAAGCTTTCAGGGCCCCAAAAGTCATAATGTGGCCCTGATTAAGTGTAAAAGCCATACTTATAATTATATAACTGGTTTTGAATTGACAGAAGAAATGTTGTATACTTGTGTAATTCTGTATGCTTCTAGTTTCTAAAAATATTGTCAAAATGCCACTTTAATACTTTGTAAAAATCCTGAAATATATTATCTGAAGTATGGACTTTATGCATAACTATAAAAATAGAGATATCTAAAAAAGGGAGATGTGGGAGTAATGATAAAACATTTCGAAATGCTAGTGCATGTGGTAATTTCAAGTGTGAGAAGGAAATGCTAAAAATAGATGTCTCTTTTCAACAAGCAACTTTAGAAAAGATAATATAAAGAACAGAAAACAATAGCAGGTGTTTCTCTATTGTCTACCCTCAAGGCAGACAATAATAGTGCCTTGAATATATGCAAGTTGCCCAAAGAATTTGAAAATCCAAATTGTAATGATCATTATTACAATAAACTTCAAATCATACAAAGAATGACCCAAATGGCATACTATATATTAAGCAAAAAAATAGTGTTCATTAATTTAATGGTTTTTGCATATTTCTTTTGATGCCAAATGGGATAAATATGAAGTCATGCTTCCTGATACTTAACCCTGAAGATTAGGTAGGGTTTTCTAGAGACTTGGTAGTTAGTTAGTTGTGTGAAGTCTAATATGTTCATCATCATTGAAATTTGATGATTGGCACATGGGAGTTCAATATCTATTCTCTATACTTACATGTGTGTTTGAAATTAACCAAGAGGTAAGAAAATAATATTACGATCAAAATCTTAATGCCAATACTCCTGACATTAATTCCTAGAGACCTCACATCAGAGAAAGGAAATTCTCTGCTCCAAAGGCAACCTCCCTGTGTTTAGTCTGTCTGCCTAGAACTGACTGTTTTTCCAAGTTTTCCAAAAAAGCATATCAGAATTCGAACCAAAACAGCAACAGAGCACCTAGGGACACTTCCCGCTGTATTTACCCACAGTCTGATTCTCTGATACGAATTCTTCTCATTGGCTTTGTATTTCTTTTAGTCTCCGTATATAGACACTATAAGTGTTTTTGTATCTATAGCCTTTTTAAAAAATGTCCCTTAGGAAGTTGAAGATTTTCTAAAGATTAGACATTATTGGTAAAATTTTTCAAAAGACTAAATTCAAGATTGGATTTCATTTAAGTTTTTATAAGGTATTGTTTTTCTGTTCTTTAAATATGTAAAGTATATAGGTTGTGAAAAATCCTGTATCTACATCAAGCCTTTCTTATTACGTTTTCTGTGTGTTTTTACACTTAAAACCGTGCTTTGTGGTTTGACATATTCCTTCGAGACCATTTTCATACCTGGCAGTCCACCAGCTGGGCGTCCATGTCCATGGGCTCCTCAGGCGTACCCAGTGCTAGGTCCAGAGTGGCCTTAGTGCTTAAGAGCCAATGGTCCAGCTCATCGACTTCAGAGCGATAC
Source organism: Pteropus alecto (assembly GCF_000325575.1). Taxonomy (NCBI): domain Eukaryota; kingdom Metazoa; phylum Chordata; class Mammalia; order Chiroptera; family Pteropodidae; genus Pteropus; species Pteropus alecto. The sequence continues at coordinate 408,591 of NW_006438644.1, read as the reverse complement.
CTCTGCAGGGCCTGCTCCTGTCTCTGTTCTTCCAGCTGATCATTTAACTTCTCCTAATGAATTAAGCAGAATGTAACATAGATCACCCGAGGGTAAAATTATTAGACTTCAACACAACAGACCAGTGGTTCTCAGCTCTGGCTGCACATCAGAACAAACTGAAATAATACTTATGCTTGGGCCGCATACTAGAACAGTAAATTAGAATTTCTGGAGGTGAGTCTCAAGATTAGTATTTTTTAAAAGCTAGTATTTTTTAAATCCTATGATTTTAATGCGCACCTAGAATTGAAACGTTCTTAAGTGACATAGTTGCAGGACCAGGCAGATCATGTGAATGATGGAAATCAGTCAAAGAGTAGAACAAAACAATGGCATAAGACAGCTGGTAAATGTCAGCAGCTACTTGACCTTGGTGCTGGGGAAATTGTAGGGAATGGTGAAGACTGCGGCAAACTTGAAGGACATATGGTCCACCTAAAAAGGCAGCATGATGCAGTTTTAGGCAATTCATTCCTGCAAGAAGAGGTGGTCCAGGGTTACTGGTTTCTTGAGTGAAGACAGAAATTCAATGTTTTTGTTTAGATCTCTGGAATTTTTTCAATGATGGCAAATAATTTACATTTTAAAAAAATATCCAGGCCAATCATTTTATTTTGAAACTCCACAAGGGTTTTATAGAGTAACTGGGGACAATATTATAAATTAAAATTTTAATTCTTAAGGTACTCTAGATATCTTAAAATTTAGTTTATGAATAATTTACTATTTTTAAAATCAAACTTTTAAAAAATAGTTAAAAATAAAGATTAAACAGAGCAGACACGTCGCTTTTAAATTTCTCTCAAACGAGAAAAGCCCACACACTCAACAACAGGACCATGATTAACTGAATTATGCTATAACCAGTAGCTAACTAAAATAATACTAATGAGAAATGTATCAGGAACTGATTATGTCCCAGAGAAGCTGCTAGACAAGGAAACAGACACGCTAAAGGCCTTTATGGAGCCTCCAGTCTGACATCAAATATACGTAGGGCCAGGAATGATGAGAGAAAAAGGAAAATAACTTATTTTTAACACACAAGTTATTGTTACCAAAATTGCTCTCTCGATCAAATAATATTAAAGGTAAGTAACACGAACTGGAATCGCCAGAATAAATTTTCATGAACCAGTGTGCTCGCGTTGGCTGCCAGCAAGCCAGTATTTATTGACTTGTCACAGCACCAGTAACGCTATTGACAAAATTCTCTTAAACATAGCAGACCATTGTGCAAACCTTCCACAATTTTCCCTCACAAGGCCCGTGCCTACCAAGTATTTGCTTTCCACATTCTCAATTTGTCATGCTGAAATGAGGCAGAAAGGGGAGAAAAGACGCATTCATGGCTCCACACTGACAGTGCTGTGCTCACGACACCCTCCCCGAGACACGACACCAGCTTCTTATGAGCGGGGAACAATAAAAATGTAGGTCACGGAAGGAACCCAGATACGTGTCAGCACGACTGTCAGAGTCGGTGCGGACGTGAGGGGTGACCTCAGAGCTGCTAGTTACCTCCAAAAGCTGTTGCTTTCCGGATGCTTTCATCTTGATGGTGGACATGCGCTCTGCCAAGACGGTGAGCGTGGACTGCAAGGCCAGCTGCTCCGCAGGGTCGGACTCTGGGGACCCGGACACCAGCTCGTTTGCGAGGGACGACTGGAGCTCACTGATTTCATCTTGAAGCATGAGAATCTCATCCATCAGGGCCTGCGGAAAAGGAATCACGCTCATGTATGTATTTCTTTGGACTGAGAAAGCCCGTCACTAGCTGAATGTCACATTAGTAAAGATATTTCACTGGAAGGTATTTAACCAGCAAATAGGGGACCCATTAACATAAGTTTCACAATGAAAGTACCAGATAAAACGTCAGAAAATTTCTGATTTCAAAACCATTTGTGGCACTAACTTAAATAAATTTGAACGAGTTAATTAATCTTTCTGGTTTTCTGCAGGCTCATCCATAATCCGAGGGGGTATGCTTAATTATGTCTGAGTCTACAATTCTATGTTGAAAATAAAATTCATCACTTTCTCTCCCAATGTGATTCTTCCCCCAATTTTTCTCGGGGCTAACCTCCAGGCCCTCTTTTCTCTCTTCACAGACCCTCCCAGGTGATGCCGTCCAAGGCTTTAAATGATTTCTCACGGCGAACACTCCCAAAGGTATGTTCCTAACCCCGACACCTGACCCTGAATTTCAGGCTCGTATATTCAACTTACATGTTTCATGGGTATCTCCATCTTAGTCTGTATAAAGCCTGCTTCCTCCCCTGCCTTCCCCACCTCAATAAAAGGCACCGCCCTAGGAATCATTAGTCACACTTTCCTTTACTTGCCAAATCCAATCTAACACCAAATCCAACTGCTTTAATCTCCAAATATGTCCTGTATATCTACGTATCTCCTCTGCATTAACGGTCGACTGTTGGGCCTACCTGCTTATACTCCAGTCTACTCTTCACAAAGTAATTAGAGTGAACTTTGATTATTTATTTATTTATTTGTTTGTTTGTTTGTTTGTTTGTTTATTTATTTACTTTTTAGAGTGAACTTTTAAACAGGTAAATCAGTTCCTCTCTCTCCCCTGCTTTAAAATACTTTGTGGTTTATTGCTTCTAAAATAAAGTCCAAGCTCTTTACCACCCCAAAACGGTCTCACTCCTGCCTGCCTCTCGAACTATACTCCCTTCTCGCTCGCTACACCCCTGCCTTCATGAGTTACTCCAGGACTCTCAGAAGTTTCTGGAAAATGGCACCCCGTTTTCCTGATCAACATCTTTATGACAATTACACATCGTTTTTATTTCTCATTTTTTGTGTGTGTGTTTTATGACTTGCTCTTTAGCTGAAGACTTGACAGGAGAAATTCTTATTTCGAATTTAATTGGTATATTAGAAAACAGGCCTTACCGTAGGAGAGGTAACCATGACTTCAAGTAAAGAAACGTTGGCTTTGTATTTGCCGGTATTTTACAGTTTCTAATGTTGCCCTATTTTCATAATTCCCACCTTTTCCATAGACCGTAGGCTTTACTGTAAGCACAATGCCTTCTCAGAGTGGCTCTCAATAAATATTTTAAAGACAAAACAACAAGAAATCCTTCTCTTTCCCCAATATCAAGTGTAATCACATTTAATTAATTTCTTAAATAAACTATTATACTCGCATTATTATATACATCTAGAAAAGTGCACAGACTAAATGTACAGCTCTATGAATCCTTATAGACTGCACAGGTGTCCACGCTCTTGCCACCCAGATCAAAAAACACACGACCAGGACCCTACAAACCCCGTGAACCCCCTCCCAGTTACTACCACCCTTTTCCTTTCCTCAAAGATGACTGTGGCATTGGTTGATAAACATCACCGATTACTTCTGCCTGTTTTTGAGGTCTCTGTAAATGGAGTTATACCTGATGCACTGTTTTGTGTCCGGCCCCTTTCACTCCCTGTCACGACTGCGAAAGCCTCTCATGTTGCTGCATGTAGAAAGCTGATCGTTTTCATTGCTGTGGCATATTTCACGGTCACATGGTCTGTGGATCTTTTCTATTTAAGCCTTTCTAGTGGGTTCCTAGTGGTAATCTCATTGTGGTTTTAATTTGCATTTTCTTGATGACTAATGAGATTGAGCACTTTTTCCTATGCTTGTTGGTCATCTGGATATCTTCCTTTGTGACTGCCTGCTAAACATCTTTTGCCCATTTCTGTTAGAGTCTTTCCTTTTCTTATTGATGTGCAGAGTCATTTATTTGTTCTGGATAAGACTGTCTATGTTTCTTTTGGTTCTGTGTATTGCAAACATCTGCTCCCATTTTGTGACGTGGTGTGTCCGTAAATGAAAAAAGGCTTGTTTAACGATGCCTTTTGATAAACAGAAGTCTTAATTTTATTGTAGTCTAATGTATCAGCATTTTACTCTATTGGAAAAGTTAGGGCTTCTGGTGTCCTATTTAAGAGATCTTTTTACCTTGAAATAATGAATATATTCTCACACGTTATCTTCTAGAAGAATGCTATTCAAAGGATTGTCCAGGAAATGGTATTTGTCTGCAAAATGTCTGTCACCAGTTCACGATGAGATAAAGATGTTGTGGGTAAATATTAAGAAACTTTTACAGCAACTTGACATCAGCATGCTATCCAAGCAGTATTTTATTTTATTTTACTAAAATACTGCTGGTCTGTGCCGGATTAGAAATTTTTAAAAAATGTTCAAAAAGATTGTTCACTACAGATTGTTTGAGAAGCTGTTTTAAAACTTTTTTTTTTTTTTAACTTAACAGTTAGATCTACAATCCACCTGAACTTAATTTTTGTGCCCAATACAGGTAGGGGTCAAAATTTTTATTACATGGATGTCCAATTGACCCTGCTTTATTAAAAATCTTTTTTATTCAGTGTTGTGCACTTGACCTAAGTCGCGTGTCTGTGGAGGTCAAGTGTGCTTCTGGCTCCTGATTCTGCTCCATTGACTCACTTGGCTGTCTGTATCGATGCCCCTCTCTCATAATTACCGTAGTTTTATAAGTCTCACTCTATGGTAAGATCCATCCTTCAACTTTATGCATCTTCTTCAAGGTTGTCTTGGCTGTTCCTGACCCTTGCCCTTTCCAACATACATCTTTTCATACATTTGTGATGTAGCTTGTCAATAGATTTAGATTTAGCTTGTCAATATCCGCCAAAAAATTTCCTGAGATATTTTAATGGGATTGTAATGAATTTACAGACTGATCTTGTTTGTTATACATTCAAAATGCTTTTTGTCCAGTACATTATTTTCTACTACTTTATAATCATTTTTGGTACTTGATTGACAAAAAGTGTAAAATTCAGATATTTGGCCTGTTTAATTTAAAGTTCTCTCCAGAGCTACACTAACCTCATGGTGGCTTTTTCTGCATCGACCCTCTGCACAAACAAGAAGAGCCCCTCACAATTTCTCACCGTATTTATTATCATTCTGTCCTCCATGCCTTTCCTCACACGTTCACATTTACAGTACCCCCACCCAGTCCTGCTGCCATTCCAAATTTTCAAAATCTGTGTCTTCCAAAAGACCTGCTAGAGTCTCCTTTAATCTCCTTTCTGCCACTGTAGCCCACAATCACATTGCTTTTTTTTTTTGTACAATGTTAGTAATTCACTCCACCCCTAAAGCAGGCTTTTCAATCAAATTTATGAAAAAGTTTGTCTTTAAAAAAAAAAAGGTCCGGCAGTCAAATATGTCTTCACCCATAACCGTCTCAGCTGGTGGCCAGCTGCTTCCTTATCAAGTCTGACTTAAAAATAAGGAGAGGAAGATGAAATGCAAGTCTTCGGGTTTCTGACTTGTGGTTATAAGGAGGGTGTGGGCATGACACTTACGTGGTTTGGAAAACTACCTTGGGTGTCTCTAAAATGACTCAAGTCTGAGAAGAACATCGAGTTTGTGTCTGGTTCAACACCAAAGGTAAACTTGAATTTCACTGTGACTTTTAGAACTATCTGTATCAGCATGGTTTGTTTCTAATGTTGAGTTGTTATACGTATTACACAAACATAAGCAAAAATAACCTCAGGGCTCTACCTATTATCTGTCCTGGGCCTTAGAGTGGCAGGCAACACATGCCCACAAAAACGTTAGCTGCCCATAACAAAGGTCCCCCCCCACAGAGGGCTCATTCAGAACAACAGCCACAAGGCAGCCTATCAACAGCATTAATGTCTTAAAATTAAATCTACTGCACATTTTAGAGAGGCTAGCGAGAAAGGCACAGTGCTCCACTCAAATTCTATAGATTTAGGTAAGTGTTTAGAGGAAAAACGTAGGAATTAGGTTAGCTCTTTAAAGAAACACGTGTACCTCCAAGAGAGGTTGGGAAAGAAAGAATAATGGAAGTGTTTCTATTAATTTTTTAGGAACTATAAAAAGCATACTGGACTCTTTCACCCATATTCAACTGGAATTTAGAAACAGTGATTCTACACTAGTGCTCGGAACTTTTTAAGTACCATTCCAGAAGCCAAGAACCAATTTAGACATTGTGATGCCATTAGCTTTTCACGTGGGCAGCTTTTCAGAATTTGTAGAACTTAGGTACAGACAGCAGAAGTTAGCAAAAGGAGGTCAGATGGAAAATGTTAGATTTGTGATTACATAAGAAATGCATTATTTATACTTTCCCTCTCACTAGAGCATTATATAATTGTTAAGCTCAAATAATTGGAATCATCACTGAATTAGCTACATTTCCTCATTGGTGTAATTTTTAGCATTACCACACCCAGCTTAGTAAGGGACAAAAAGTCACAGATTCGTTTTGAATTTCTAATACTTAGCATCAAAGTGCAAGTTTGAGTTTTCTCCATTAAATCCCTTGAACAAAATAATACTTTGCTCTACATTCAGCTCATGTGGGTTTCCATACTAAATGACTGAGAGGCAGGGTGTGGTCGTGAGTGGGAGCTAATTTGCATTTTTAATTAGGAACTCTAGAATGTCTGGGAAGATCCTGTTTTCGTGGAGATCCTAAATCCTGTGAGACCCAGTGAAGGGTCTTCGGGAGCTGTGGTCACCTGGGACACAAGAATGATGAGCTTTGAACAAAGGCAGAGGGGACCCAAAAGTAGAGAGAGTCATGCTATGTAAGTCATACTATGGCTCCGGAAACATGGGCGGCTGATAATCTACACGAGTGACACTCAAATTCGCCCTATTCCAGCCATTGGATAACATGCCAATTCCTTTTGGAAGCTTAAAAGGAGCTGTAATAGAATGGAGGGACGTTCTCCTGCCCCTCCAGGGACAATGAAGCACAGGTGGGTGTGGTGGGGTGCGGGGAAAGGGACAGCAGGGCAGACAGAGCCCCAGGGAGCATACTACAGCTACCTGGACAGCCCCTTGAGATGACAATGAGGTGGCCGTTGACAGTTAGACCATCAGAGAATCAATTAAAGAGGGCTGTGTTAGTCAGAAGAAAACTGCATTTTAACAGTTGGCTGAGTCTCTGACTGACTGCCCTCAAGATTGGTTTGGTCTGGGTAAACAAAGGTTAATTTTAACTTTATATTTTTATAGCACCCTCCCCAAACCAGACTGACTATGGGTGACTCTGGGACAGCAAAAAACCCACAGAAGATAGGTTTCCAAAATGAGACCTAAAATGGATGTTATGCACTTTGACTTTTATCTTAGTGTCAAAACAAAAGTGTCAAAAACCTGAAATCACTATTTCTCAATATGTTGTCTCTAGATGAAACATTCTTATTTTTGTGTCATACTGCAAGGTCTTATATTGTAAGAGAATGCAATTTTATTTTAGACTACACTTATAAACAAGCAATGTATTCCCAGGTTCTCCTGGGTTCCAAAACTATATAAATGTAAAGTAGCAGAAAGATAAAGTATACAGTTTCTCTTTTAAAGCCGATAAACTTTCCTATACTTGATAGATACACATATCACATTATGCTTTTATAGGTGTTACTTTGCACCTAAAAATACCTTTCTTTTCTTCTGCCTTTTATAGGACTGTCACATGCTCTTGAGTTCGGGTTGGGCACAGGCAGAATTTCCCCATGTCATGGTGACTGAATAAGTGAAAGCATGCCTTAATACTCCTGCACCTCAGTTATATCTGATTGTACATTAGCAGTACACCTAATAATATTGCTAAAGCATTAACCAGATTTTAATATATGCACTTCCTTATCATGCATTTTAAATAGATGCATTTTTACCAATATTTTTCTGAGTTAGGTTAATGTAATCACAACTGCTTCTTTTGCAAAGCTATGCTTTGCCTAGTTTACATAACCTTTTGAGAAATGATTCAAGTCAGAGACAATCACAAGATTATAATTTAGAACCCCTTATTCTTCAACTGCTTCTTTGCCCACTGAAGTCTGAGAGTTGTTCTCTTAAGTGATAATGAGGAGGTGCTGGGCATACACTGGCTGTTTCTTAAAACAATACCAATAGTACCCAGAGAAGGTAGATGCCAGGAATATTTTCTTATAACAATGGTTTGTAACAAAATAAAAATAATGTGGCAACTATAAGGAAATACACGTTGTGTAATAACAGCGAAAAAGCAACATTAGTGAATGTAGCTTTTTAAAATTAGGTTAAAGCTTTCTTTTTTCCTTCCGAGGTCCCTCCCTGAAGCAGCAACAAGCCATTTGGGATCTTGTTTACTCTGTAAGAACTGATATAGTAAAAAAAAAAATGTCAGTCTGCTGTCCCGAACACAGGCTTGGCCGGAGACCAGTGGGTCACAAGAGTGCACCTTTTTAATCATGCAGGAAACTGAAGTCATCGCTATTTTTACCTGATGTTCAGCCATCTGGCTTTCTGGACTCCTGCCAGGCTCTAGATTCTCACTGAGTTTCATCTCGATGGCCTCCATTTTTGTGGAGATGGACTGGAGGGTGTCCTGGTACTTTTGCTGGCGTTCCAAAGCTTCATAGAGTGTGCGCTGCTTTTCACTGATCTAAAGAAGGAAAGGGATATTAGCAAATGTTTGCCAGCCCCTTATCTTCTAGATTATGACATTTCTTTCCTCACTGCTTTACCTCTGTGGCCCAACAGAGGGTATTCAACTGTGCACGGGGTGTGTAAACTCTATGCATGTATTGCATAAGATGACCAGTATGATAATCGTGTCTGGGCTTAAACAAGTCCAAGTTTCCAAGACTTACCACATTCTTTAACGTTTCCCAAGAACGCTGCAGATCATCCAGCTTAGCAGTTGCAGGTGGCTCCAGTCCTGGCTCATAGAACTCCTGGGATGACAACGTGCTGGGGTGAATCCTTGCGGCATCTGTCTGCAACCTCTCAGCAGACAGGGCTTGGTAATAAGCAATATCCTGTGGGTGAAAAGCACAATGTTGGAGTGAAGGGAGAGACAGAGTTTAGGTTAACATGCTCTGGGTGCTATTTGTCATGTGGGGAAAAGATTTAGGATTCACATCTGTCTCAGTGGCTACAACTCTTACAGTAAATTCTTGTGACAAGAAGAACGTAAAGATCATATCAAGGCCTATTATAGTTGCTTTAGAATTTGTTTATGTTTAAAACAATGAACAAATTTACTAATATTCCAAGTTGCAAAACTCATTCTTATACTTGGTAAAATGGAAATACACAGGATTTAAGTAGTACACATATTTAAAGGTTCATTGATATAGCAAAAAAAAAGAAAATCTAAATGATTTTTTCTAAACATTTCCTAAAATGCTGTTTAAGGTTTTGAATAATTTTTAAAATACTTGCTTTAAATAAAAATTAAATCTATAAAAAGTCATTTTTCAGACATAGCCGGATCTTCAATATTGGAGAGCTCATTATTCACAAAAATTAATTTAAATATTTTAATATTAAGTAAAGAAAAATATAATGGGAAGTTAAAACTACTGTAAAAAACAATAAAAAGGTATCCTTTTGGTTGGAATCAATACACAAGAAGATAATCAAAGTGAATAATATAAAAACAGGGTTTTCAATTATTTTTATTTCTTGGGTTCTAAGTAATATTACATTTTATTAGTACTGATGATGGAATCTACTATATTAAGACATATAATTCATGCATTTTCAGTTGTTTCTATGGTTATTTATCTGTATAATATTAGTAGAAACCGAATTGTGAGTAACGTTTGTATTCCGGGAATTCCTATTAAAGAGCCCACTACTTTTGTAGTTGTACTGTTGAAGAAAATTGTGTTAATTTAAAATACCTGAGCCTTATTGATGATAATGTGTTGATACAAAGCACTGATGGCCCCAGCCACCTGAGAAGCCCAGGTAACGCAGGAAGGGGCCTGGTGTTTGGGGGTCTGTGCGAGGGCAGAGCAGGGTCACGTAGTAGAATAAGTTCAGACAGGAGTCTGACACCTGAGAAGTCAGGATACTTGAGATCCCAGTTGAACTCCTCCTAAGTAGCTATATAATTGGAACAAGTCACTTACATCTGTACAAAACTGGGTGTTCTGAGGATTAAATGAAGTCATATTTGAGAGGCCATGAGACCTTCTACCTACTTTGTTATTGTTGGTGAAGTTTCCAGATAAGTCCCTAACATTTATTCATGATATTAGAACATGGAGACTGGTTTCTCTGCATTCCTAACCCTGTCATCATCTTGGGTAGATCACTTTGTTATTCTCAAGTCCCTGATAAGCTCACATTCCTTCATCCACACCAGCTTCCACCCCACCTCAGTCCTCCACACCCTTGAACAGGATCTCCTGTCCTCCTTGAATTGATTCTCTCTGAATCGGTTCCCTCTCCATGTACTATTCTGAAGTTACTTACACCCTTCTTTTGCCAACACTTTCATTCCCTGTAATCTCTGCTTATTCCACATGGAAAACCCCAACTAGGACTCAATCCAACTTCCCTGCTCAGAGTGCATGTGTGTGCATGCTCACACAAACACAAACACCTATGCAGACACACAACTGAAGCCATCCAAGAGATACTCCTGAACTTCTCAAATTTCCTAAAGTCTGTCTATATATAGACTCACCTTTACTTTATGCTTGCCAATTTCCTTGCTAAGGATAACCCTCACATCTACTTCCAGAATTCCTTCCACCTTTGCTCTTTCAAGGTCCTTGGTCCATTCATATCCTCTCCCTCTCTATTTATCGTCTCCTCAGCATATAGTTGACTCTTTTCCATCTGAAAACACGTACACACGATCTTTCTTTTATAATTCTTTTTCTTGCAGGATATCGTATATCGGAAAATTCCACAAATCACAATGAGATCATCATGCGTGAATACACTTGCACACACATTCGTAATCACTGTTTCTTCCATTTCTCCCTTTCACTTCCTAATCCGGCAACTGAAAAGGGCAGTTTATACTTGATATGTTCTCATCTTCACTCCACTTCTAAATACCCAACTGGGCTTCAATCCTCCTGACTCCCCTGTAAAAGCATCCCATCATCAGCGGCTCTTCTCTAGAAAATAAAATGATTTTCCAGCCTTTCTCTCGCTTGACTTCTCAGTAGCATTCGATGCCACTGGCCACTCCTTTTGGGAAACATTTTCCCTGTAATCTCTCTTCTCCTACCATTCAATCTTTCTCATTTGTAGTTGGTTTTCTCCACTCATTCTTAAATAGTGGTGTATGTATAAGCCCCAGACTCACATATGCGGCCGCACGTGGATATCCCAGTCTCTTTCAACTCTACATTTTTTAAAAATCTGGGAAGAGAACTGGACTTAGGAGAGAAATGATAAAGTATCATCTATCTTTCCCCTAACTATAAATTTATTTTCTATTTCATCTCTCCCCTACCACTCACCGTTCATGCAAGAATGACGTTCTACTGACGCATCCCCTCGCCGCAGCGCTGGCTCAAGTTCTCATCCCAGCACGAACTTCCTAATTCCCAGGTTGCAAACTGGCCGTCTACGGGCTGCCTCTGGCCTATATCTATTTAGCTTGGTTTATACAGTGTTTTAAACGGTTTGGAATTTCTCTTCACTGAGACAGATAGATCTCATAAGAATCCAGATTTGTGGCTTCTCTGCAAACCAGAAAGTAAGACTGGACTCTGTGTCCACGTGGCTGCAGAAATTCTAATGGAGGCGAAGCTGCCGCCTTTGTGTGGAGAGGTACCGTCCAGGTCACGACGGTGCCCCTGCTGTTTCTCCCATGTGCACCACAAGTCTACGCCGGGCATCAGAGTGTGCCATTCCTGTCCCTAACTAGCTGCCCTGGCTCTGAATCTGGCCATCTCCATTCCATTGTCTACTTTAATCCAGAATGAGCTGTTCTAAACCTCACTTCTGTGCATAGATTCTAGTTAAAGCCAATGGTCAATTATTAGCTTCTGGATATAGTTCAAGTTCTTTTGTGTGGCATTCAAAGATCCTTCATGATGGGTTTCCTGCATCCCTCTCAGCTTCATTTCTCTCCCTCCTTCTCCTCCAAATCTATGTTTCTCCAATTATACTGATACTATTTGCAGCTGCTTTGATGGGCCATTTTCCTTCCCACCACCACACCTTCCTACGTGTGGTTCCTCTGCCCGAAAAACTTCACATCACTCCAGCGCACTCCAGCTCCCTAACTCATGCTCTAGCCTAGAAGCTGACGGTTACCATCCTCGACAAACGCCAAACTCCAGCCCGCTTTCTCTATGTCCTCTCTTAACACTCAGTGTTTCCCACTGTCATGGCACTTGTGCCATTCTATTTCAATGACTTGCCTGCTCTCACAGACTGTGAGCTCCATAAAGACGGGAGAAGTGCCTTTAGTCTTCGACCGTGAGCACATCGAGGAGTGTTTGGCTAATAACGTAGGCAGATATCTACGTTCATAGTAATGTAATCATACATGTAAAAGTAAAGTCTATTATTTTACATGCAAACATTTTTAATTACTCTATTTTAAATAAAGAAGGCCCTTAAAAGAGCTAAAATAAAATAAATTTGTGACCCGAAAGTCTTTTTTCTGGCTCTTTTGTGAGTGATTGTGGGTACGTGTATGGTTCAGGTCTGTTAGGAATAACAAATACTGGTTTCTCAAAAGGGTTTGAAACTATATCATCTTTTGTAGATGAATAACTCGGATCTATTTGAGGACTATGTAGATTCAATAAAATAAATCTATCAGTTCTATAAGTAACTACTAAATAAAGGCAATATTTGATATAGTGAAGAATCACTCTTAGAAATATGTCCTTCATTGCTTATGTGCCCAAGTTATGGGAGTTATTATCAGTGGATTCCTAAGGAAATAAATTTGGAAAACCATAATTACTATTTAATTTACATTTCCCAGTTGGGAACGTGGTTTTACAAGTAACATCACATTAAAAATGTTTTCACAATTTTGTGAATTAAGCAGCATTGTTTCCTGTTACCAATGAGGGGACTGAGGGACTTTCCAGGGACATCCAGCTTAGAGAAGGAAGAGCTGGAAATGTTCTGAGCCCAGCACTCTACCCATTACACGATCTCTCTTTTTAAACCTTCCTTCCTAAACTCTTTCCAGGAGCCGAAGTCTCGGCCTGCTTCTCAAGGGATCAAGAAGACTGCGGCCACTTCTGGGGCTGCTTCATTATTTCTACCCTTGAGTCAGCAAAATTGCTACCACATTTCAGCTAAGAGCTACTGTCAGAGACAGAGCACACTGACTGTGGGGGATCAGTGAGTTATATAATGAGATCTACTTACAGAAGCAGCGAGCACATAACTGCTTTTTAACAGCTGCAACTTTGTAAAGTAGTTATATTTGGCTGCTCCTTGAAACAGCTGTGCACATTCTGTGCAGTGTTTTGAGTCTGAAAACTGGAACTTATGGGGATTCTAAATGTCCTCCTCGGTTTCAAGAGAAAATTTTGTAAATCCAGTGCATCGCCGGCCATGTTGTAGAATTCGCTCATTTTCCTCTGACTTATATTACTGTACGAGAATCTGTGGCCGTAATGGTGGTGTTAATTTGTTTGAGCAACACCAAGCACTAATACTGTGCTTTTTAACATCTTTCTACTAGTATAGCTGCCCGACACAAACTAAATACTTTAAAATATAATTGTAGTGACATATATAAGTATGTTAGGTTAATGACATGAATTAATTAATGTTTTCCTGTGATGGAGAATTAAGCATAATCTCACTTATAATTCTGAGATTTGACTGAGTTTGACAGAGTAACCATAATAAAAACATTTGCATATTTTATCATTTACAGGGCACTTTCACATGGACATCGAAAGATGCTTAACAAGAAGGAGCATTGAGACTTATCATTTTAGAAAAGGGATATTCTTTCCGTAGTGTTAATTGCAAGTTCAGGGTTCATTGATCCATTTGAAAAATTTAAGAACATTAAGCGTAAACTTTTCCTATACAATAAATAGCTAACTACAGCCATAGTTCTCTGATTCTAATAACATCTGTGACCACGGGGAAAAACGTTGTCAAAGAATGAGTAATACATATTTTAAAATCAGAATCTGGAGAACAACTTCCTAAATCCTCCAGAGCACCCTGAACTTCTCCTTTTCCTGTTGTTTTTCAATTTCAACTCACCACTTTTGTAATTATTCATGCCAAAGCCACCTTTCCCTAGATTATCAGGGCCTTGGGGGCAGGGAGTACAGCTATATTTTCTTTTGTTGCATCTTTTGGACCCAGCACAAGATTTATTGCCAAGCAGGTATTCAGAATCTATCTGATAGATTGATAACTGCCCTACAGCTCTATAGATATTTACCAAGAGCATTGTTTTATATCTAAAGGTTTTGTCAGATTTTTTTTTTTTTTGGTGAGGGAGGGGATTCTCTTTATCACAGAAATCCTACTTTGAATGCTTCTGTTTTAAAATAAAAATAGTATGATTGATTTGTAATATACTTTTATAGAACATTTGCTCTGTTTAATGCTTCTTCCTTGATAATACTTTGCAACCTCTTTGAACATGTATATAAGCTCACAGTAACATAATTAAAAACATTTGTCAGTTGTTTTGGCTAAATGAAGAAAAGAAAGTATTATTTAACATGCATGAAAAAATTTCTGATTATTGTAAAAGCATCTTTTTATTTGTATCTAATATATTTCATGAAAACTTGCTGACATTTAATTTGGTATAATCTATTTTAATATAATGTAACTAAAAGGAATTTCATAACAAAGTATTATTCCTATTTTATAAGAAGATTATTGAAAGATAAGTAAGAAAATTCGAATCTACTTAGGCATGTGTGTGTATGTATGTACACACATTGGCAGCCAGCCCTTTAAATTGGATGATCGTTAGTAAAAAAAGAAAAAGTGATATGATGAACAAAAGCTTTCCGTCTTCAAAATCTGAGCTGCTAGATGTCAAAACTATGTTCAATGAATGTTAAAATAGCAATAGAATCATGTTATTTTATAATGGTGACACAAACATGTCATTTTCTGTTAGGATGCAGTACTTCATTAGAGATAGCTGTTAGAAACTAAAGCCATGCCTTAAAACAGGACCTTCTCCAACTATAATTTCTGTGACCTAGTTTTTGCTCATCTCATTGCCAGGAGCCCTGGAGAGGAGATGACGTGGAAAGCCAGTAGCAGTCTCACATGACAATCATAGTCTGTGCAACTATCACACCTAGTGGTATTTTCCTCAAAGTCTAAGATTCATACCCACAGTCTGATAAGAACAGAGAATGGAGTCCTGCACCCTTCCAGAGGTCATAGCGAAGAGAATGCCAAGTGGGCGGGCAGTACCTGGTTCACAGAAGCGTCTGTGTTAGCCACAGGTGAAGGGGAACGACAGGCAGGTGGAGAGGAAATCTCACTGCTGGTTCCCTCCTCCCCAGACTCCTCAGTGACAGGTGACAGCAAAGTGTGACAGCGACCTGCAGTCATCTGTCACATAAAATGTAGCCCAAAGGACATAAAAATCCGTTAGCTATGTTAACAAAAGACCCGGTCAAGCACAGGTCAAAACAGAGATAACTCTATAACAAAGGTTAGAATCACTGAGACCCATATTTACATATAAATTCTGTGTTATTGTTTAAAAGTTTTGTTCAAGTGAATATGATGCTAGCAACCATCTGTGAAACCAACAGGGATGGGGGCATGCATACCATATTAAAAAGTTTTGTTGTCAATTAACTATTTCTTTTATTTTCCTTTTCTTGATTGTATCTTTGTAAATAACTAGTAAAATCACAAATTATATAAATGAGAGAAGGGTCTAGGAAATAAAGCTTGGTCTTTCGTGGACATCTCGAATTCCAAATACTCTAGCGAGATAAGTGCACCCAAAGTAACATATCACCCAGAGAGCCCAGGTATGGTTACACACTATCCCGGCATATCACAGACCTGTGAGAAATATATGACACAGGAGGACATTGAGTTACCAAAATAATTAATACCTTTTAGATGCGAAGTGATGGGGAAATAACGTTGCAAATAGAAATTAGTGGAGCTTTCTTATTTTTCTAATAATAGCTTTTCTTTTATACTTTATTAAACATTCATACAACCTATTCAGTCACTGTTTTAGCTTGGAAAACACAACACATGTAGCTTTATTCTCTCACCCCCTCCTAGGAAACTAAAAGAAGTCAAAGGACTTTTTTTTTTCCTTTTAATGCTCAGAGCCTCTCAGTATTACTGCTTAATTACAGAGAAATGCAGGGTCACCTTTGACATGTTAAGTAATTCAGCAGTCGCAGGCAAATAACTTCAACTGTCATTGTTTACATGGTTAACGATTGGTCCTGACCCAAATGGAGCAGAGAGTTAAGGAGGCTGTTCCTCAGTGCTAATCTGCAAAACCTACCACTGATTCCTTTTTTAAAAAATTAACCAGGGAGAGGGGACCTGGAGCCGGGAGCCTGGGACAGTCAGAGGAGAGCAGTGCGCGGTGTCCGGCAAACCTGGCCTTGACCCTTACTTACCATGACCACAGAGGGGTGGGCCGAGGTCGCTGGGAGGAGCTCCCCGTCCAAGTCCTCCGTCCCCTCCGCCATCCCCTCCACCTCGGTCACCGTCAGCAGCATGGTGGCATGCTTGGCTTTCATCGTCAGCATCTTGCACTTGGAGTTCAAAGAGGCGATCTGCTCCTGGTAGCCCTTGATTTTCTGAGCCAGCTCCTGAGGAAACATTTTCCCACCCCCGTGTGTCAGAGCAGCATCAAAAGGAAACAGCTCGCAGCGTTCATCTTCCTCCGGGGCTGGCCAATGATATCACAGCGCTGTGCCAGACAGCAGCAGCGGCGGCCGCGGAGGAGACGCAGGATGTGGACTGTGCAAAGGTGCGAGCGAGCGAGCGAGCCTGCCTGCAGCGCGCACGAGCCAGACCACAGCGCAGCGGGGGCAGACCACAGCCCCGGGACTCTGGGGCTGGGGCAACAAGGCCGCCCGCCAGGGGAGCCTGGTTCGCAGGGATGCTGCGTGTGGAATCAGGAACTTATGTAACGCTAAGAACGGGCGACTTTTTAAAAAATGCCTAGAGAATCTGAATTGGCCAGATGGTTCATGCCATGGAAATTAGGTCATGTGATGACTAAAAACTACAAAAAAATGCAATGCTCAGCTCTTATCACACTGAATATGTCAAACAGAGCAGTCAATTGTTACAGACAGGGTCATGAAGTAAACTGTCATTCCTGTGATCCTGGGAGCTGTTTTTGTAGATAAGCTGAGTATTATATATGAAAGCCTAATTTTTAAATGCAGATTACTCCCAAAATGAAATTTTGTACATTCATCAACTTTTCCCTCATGTACTCCATAATGCCTCAAATGTTTCTGATTGTTCAGACTACAGCTTTGAACTTGTTTAGTTCAAAATTGATGGCTTTTCAATACATCTTTTGTTGAAAAAACTGTCTTGAGAAATAGCGGCTTTAAAACTTTAACCAAGAACTTAAGGAAAATATATTCCGGACAGCGCAAAGCTCTTAAAAATTTTAAATATTAAATTTCTAAAATAATAATCTAAAATAATTCTAAAGTATTAAAATTATACTTTCTTATTTAAAAGATGTATACATCTTTAAACAGTGAAGATGTATATTCCAAAACATTAATCCTAAAAAATACAAAAACGTTACTTTTTTTCTATTTCCTTGGGCTCCATCTGAAAAACTGTCATTTAGTGTTTGCACAGAATACATTTTGTGACAAGGACATTAAATGCCATTGTCTTTAAAATGAATGTGCATATACAGATATGTATACACACATGCGCACACACGCACATGCACACGCACACCCCATTTTGTTTCTCTCCTCCAACCAAAACCGATGGCGTGGAAGGGGAAACAGTCCAGCAGAACTCAGCTGCCTGTCTTCTTGACTTTCGGATTAGTACAGGGATTTTTAAAACAAGGATTTAAAAAGTAGGAATGGTCAATTATTTACCTTTTAGGGCTACTAGATACTTAATTAAACCTAATGGAGTTTTTTAAAATAGTGACTAAAAATAGCTATCTACTCTATCTGGTTCAGTGCCTAACACACAACGATATTAATAACAGTTATTAATGGAGAGCAAAGAGGTCTGGGTATTCTCTCCCGTCATTTAAAAGTGACAGGATAACTTTCTCAAATTAGATGCAACTATTGAAAAATCAAAGAGAAACACTTGCCCACGCTAACAGCAAACACCTATCACCTAAATGGGAGTTCTCAGCATTATGGTGTATAAAACTTGTCTGGGTTGTTTGTTAAAAATGCAGTTCTGCTCTCCACTTCAAAAGATTTTGATTTACTAGGCTTATGAGAATCTGCATTATATAATTATCCCATGGGACTCCCTTGGTGAAATAACTCTCTAGAACATTCTTATGAATGAATAAACCTGCCCATATCTCATTAATTTTGTGGGTTGAAAGTCAAACCAGCTAAATTAAAATGGAGTACTAATGGGTTAATGGGTTCTCTATCTTTGTTTAGTATGTATTTTTACTGGGTATTTCTGAAAATGGTTGTGAAGGATGAGCATAAAGGTGAGAATTTCAGGTACAGTGGCCGCCATGACGAAAGCTGCCCTCTGTGGACAACCTGCCCTCAGAAGAAGCCTCTGTGCCGGGTGGAGGTCTGAGTATTCTCTCCTGTGATTTAAAAGTGGCAGGATAATTTTCTCTTAAATGCAACATTTGAAAAATCACAGAAAAAAAATGGGACTTCTTTAGAAATGAATAAATTATCAGTTATTTTTACGAGTTAAAGTCATCCATAAGAAAACTACACATCCCTCAAGATTGAAATTCTATTAAAAGCAGACAGAAAGTACAGGAAAAAGCATTCTTCTCCATTCTTATGTTATCGTAAATCAGGCTTTCCCCACTCAGCACTTTCCTTCCTGTGTTTGTTTCATATATACAATGAGCCTCCCCAGGACTATGTCATCATTGATATGAAAATGTCTTCTAAGTCACATGACAAAACTGACAAATGTCTACACTGATGTTTCGAACTGGGAGGAGACTATGACAATATGAACGGACACTGAAGAGGAAGATGGCCTATGGCTGACTGTGCTGAGTGCCTGCTCCATGACCTTGGGCAAGTCCCTTATTTTCCAGAACTATCACTCTTCTCTTTCGTGCGAGGAGGTAGCCCAGATGATTTCTGCTACAGTGAAAACTCATGGAGCCAAAGGCACTAGATTAGAATCTGGTTTCTTTCAGTTACTATTTTTGGGAGCTCAGGAAGTCATGTAAAAAAACAGTTTCTGTTTTTTATTTGTAAAAGGGAGATGATAAAAAACAAAATCCTTACTTCATGGGGTTGTTATAAAAGATAATGAAAAAGCTTTGTAAATTGTTTTAAAAAAATGAAAAACAAAAACTGTAGTAATGATAATTATTGCTATTCAAGAGAAGATTTAAAAAATATTTTTTGTACTATGATAGAAAAGTTTTCCAACAAAATTCTGGATCTTACAAAATGGGATTAAAAATAGTTTCAAAATAAATTTATAACACAGTCTAATGTATGAGTTATATAAAGTTGTTTCAAATATTCACATAACATATTTTCATTTAACCAATGGCATAAGAGAAAGAAATAATATAGATGTCTACAGTGTAGGAGTAAATGTAGGTGGAATATTTACTTACATTATTTTGTGAATCTTATGTAAATGTAAGTGATCGACGTACTGGATATGTCAAGAAATTAAAGAACTACATTTGGAGAGGGGGGTGATGAGATTTTCCATCCTTAAAAGGCAACAATTGGATCTGTTGAGACCCTCGCTATGATGTTTGCTTCGGAAAAATAGCTTGTTGCTCTTAAGACAACAAAGTTAAACAGAGCAGCTAGAAGGATAAACTAAATGTCTGTCCTTGGCACAGATAAATAAGATGCCTCCCCACTCCCAGTCAGTTACCCAAATTCCTGATGCGATGAGCCAACCCCCAAGGGGAAGAATAAATGTGACCTGTCTAGAAATTGACAGGTCAGGAAAGGAAAGTTACTGCTAAGTGTCACTGGGCTCAAACACTCAAAGTCTGTGATTTCTGAGACAATGGGTGTCCAGTCCTAAGATCATTATACTGCCAAAGGCACAAAAGAGGAAGCACATTCGAAAATAGGCAAGATGCTAACAGGCACAACCTGGAAATCAGCAAAACAGACATGGACCATTCTCTGATTTTCATGAAAGGAGATGAAATGACCAATGTTTGAAAGAGCAAATGATTTTCTTTTTTATATGAACTATCCCTTCTTTTTAAAGAGGGTGAACAAAGCAGCAAACCTGAGCATTGCTGTTTCTCACAGGCTTTAAACACAAGTGTAGACCGTGTTTTGGTGTATTAACTGTGAGAATTCAAGAGCAGGAGACAGTCAGTGGGTTCCAGTTGAGACATGTCATGAACAGCGTGTAAAGAGGTTTTAGAATCAAGGAGAAGACTCAGGATACTGGGTCTTGGTAAAGATCACTGAAACTAGCCTTCAAAATACAAAGACAGCCAAACACGCTATCCAGGAACTGAACATATTATGTGCCAGACAGAGAGAACTTTTCTATTTCATTCACTAGAAACCAATCACATTCTAATTAAGCCAATGTCCTGCCCTTAACGTTCACCCGAGTTCCTGTCTCACCTCGTGCCGAGAAATCTGGGCTTGTAGCTCCTGGATGTTGCTGGTGGCCACAGGCTTATCCTCGATCTCTCTGTGAGCCCCTTCTATAAGCTCCTGGAGGTGCTGCATTTCTTGTTCATATTGTTCATATTGCACCACAGCCTCCTTTGGGGGAAAAAAAAACACATGGTTATCGTCCTATATCAATAACTGTACAAGCGATTCTGTGCTACTATCTGCCAAACTATAGTATTCACTCCTGTTTACCTCTGTGTCTAGGGAATAAAGAAACAATGGGTAAAATACTGAGGTGACTCAACTCCTCAACTTGACTCAGATATTTCAGAGCCTTCGCTCTAAAATATTTTGCCAAGATTATTCATGGACTCAAACAGCTAGATCCTCTCTGTTCATTTGTCCTAAAGACATGCTGAGAAGGTGTATTAAAAATATGATCATTTCGGATGTGGTTCCATAGTGTAGCAGTTAGCACGTCTGCTTTACATCCAGAAGGTCCTGAGTTCATGCCCCAGTGAAGCAACAGTCCATGATCTATGGCCATGCCACCCTGAACAAGCCCAATGTCTGATCTCGGAAGCTAAGCAGGGTCGGTTCTGGTTAGTACTTGGATGGGAGACCACCTAGGAAGGTGTTGTAGGGATAAATAATAATAAATAATAAAAAAAATTATAAAAAATAATAAAAAAATATGATCATTTCATTTTTCCATCTAAGAAATACTAAATATATGCAAGATACTTGGTAAGTACTGGAGTAATAAATTAAATGTAATTTCTACTCTTAGGAATTTATCGTCTAAGAAATTATGAGAGAATGTAAGGAGCAATGATAATTGACTAAATAGACTATTATTAGCCATTTAATGAGAGTATATGTATGTAATTTTTTGGATAAAGGTGGTGAAATATGAGTTGAAAAGAGATATGAGGTAAATAGTGTCATTTCTTCCTAGTAAATGATATTTCTCTTATTAGGCGAGAACACTAAAAGTGGCACTTGGGTGTGCTTGTTAGCAAGAAAATGCATTTAGTGCGCCAATATAAAAAAATTCTATATATTAGCAGTGAAGTCATATTACAAGATTCTAGGTGATTCTCAGATGAATAATAAGAGATAGAAATATCCAACTATATAAAATTAACCTTTCTAAGTCATTCTTTATAAAAAAAAATATTGCTACAAGATAGTTTTCAGTAACGGATATTTTTTATAGAGCTCTCCCCAAGCTTCTGTGGGTGATCCGAATGATAGCATTTCATCTCCTTATTTTATATAACCACAACAAGCTGTCAAATTTAACACTCTGGGTGTGTTTTGATGGCTGAGCCCACACAATGCTAAGAAAAGCAGCCCATGACTCATTCGCTATTGCTCTGCTGCCGTGGGGACCACCAGCAGAAGGCAGCTGGCAGGGCCACACGTACCTGCATGATGTTACACTGCTGGATGGCTGTGTGCTGCAGCCGGCTGGCCTCCTCCTGAAGCTGGAGAGCGGCATGGCACAGAGGCAAGCTGGTGACCACGTCCTCCGGGATCCGGAGCGCGCTCTGGCAGATCTGCACAGCCTGGACCTTTGGCTTGAGTGACTCCATCTCAGACAGCAAATGCTGAAATTGCAAGTTCATATTTCAAACATTTTATATTTAAGAGTTTTATTTCATAAGCAAGAGACACTTATAAATTATAGCTTGTTTACAAGTTATAAACATTTTCCAAGGGATTTTTTTTTTTTTAAATAAATAAAGTGCTAAGACTATAACTGGATTTAGAAATTATTTTTCCTAACTCTCCCCTTTTTTAAATACAGGTTCTCCCTCACGCATTTGCCCTGAATTATTTTTGCTCACCTGTCGATGAGAGAGTTGCTCCTTGAGACTAAGACGTCCAACTTCTGGAGAAGTCAGTGTTGTCTGGGCTTGCTCTAAAGCAACTTGTAAGTTTTTTAGCTCGGTTTCAAATTTTTTCATATCCTGCAGAGTAAAAGCAATGTTAATGTCAATATGTAAGCATTTGGAGTGTATCTCCCCTATAAACCACCATCGTTTTTTTTAATAGTAGACGTTTCAACTTGAATTATTTTTTCTTACCTTGGCAGCATCTTGGAGATTCTGCAAACGAATTTTGATCAGCTGCTTCAACTCCTCAGTCTCCCGTCCCAGTTCTGCCACTTGCTGAGACATTTTTTCTGTACAGTACACACTAGCGAGGTGCTGTAACCTGTCAGTCATTGCTTCTAGGTCACTGTGAATTTCTTCAGATTCTTCTAGCATGGTCTAGAGTGAATTATCAATATGCATGACATTGACAGGAGGGCAGAGAAGGAGAGGTAATCAATATGGTGTGGTGTAAAGACCATCGGACCGAGAAGATAGTAAGGAGATGTAATTCACACATCCCGTGCACACTGTAGCTTCTGTGCGTCTCATTGTGTTTCAGCTTCGTACCCTTGTGCTGCTCCCTGCCTACTGTTACCCCCATCTCGCAGAAAAAGAAATCAAAGTTCAGAGACTGAAAATAATTTGCCAAGGCCACATGTTATTAAGTGCTGGACCGTCGTGCTCAGGCTTTGCCTACCACCC
Organism: Pteropus alecto; assembly: GCF_000325575.1. Lineage (NCBI taxonomy): Eukaryota > Metazoa > Chordata > Mammalia > Chiroptera > Pteropodidae > Pteropus > Pteropus alecto. Next base: position 385,381 of record NW_006438644.1, on the reverse strand, counting down.
CAAGCTGCTCCCTGATGAGGTCAGGACATGAGTATTTCAGAAGTGGCGAGGCTCTGACACATGGGGTGGCTTTATCAGATCACTAGGCCTACCTCTTCTCATACGTAATTCAACTAAAGAGATGCTTGTCAGATCTTATAGCCTAGATCTAAGTTCTAAGCGCATACTGATCTAAGAAATGAAAATAAGACGAGAGCATTACACACAAAAATCCTTTGATCACTTGCTTTTAAGTAAGACAAGGGGGTAGACATTCCTTAGGATACCAAGAGGAATAAAACGCAGCCCTCGGCATGCAGGATAGCATCCTCTATTGGGACTAATACGAAGGGATTAATAACCGTTATGATATGCAGTACTTGAGCAGAGTGAAAGAGTTAACGATGCCAGAAATGAGGTGCTACCACTTGCAGGGAAGTTGGGAGGCTTCCTGGAAGAGTCGCATCTGAGCCGAGTCAGAAGGCGATTTGTATTTGGACAGATGGGAAGGAAGAGGAAAGACATTTCAGACTGAGAGAGCAGCATAAGCAAAGGCACAGAGGTGAGGGAGCACGAATGGGCAGTTGCCGGGGTGCCCGAGTGAGAAAGGTGAGGGAGCACGAATGGGCAGTTGCCGGGGTGCGCGACGTGAGGAGAAATGGGAGATGGGACTTTACTCCCAGAGCCTTATTTTTAAAAACAAAGTACATTTTTTTTTTTCTCACAGTGAACATTTTTTTCAAATGTAAAAATATTCTAGAACTCCATATCGCAGAGATAACTTTAAATAAGCTACAACTGCTGTTACGTTCGGATATATTTTTGGGTCACTGAGATCATAACATGCCTACAATTTTCCATCTTTCTTTTTCATCTGACGTTAGAACACGTGCATTTTCTCCCTGTGCACTGTTTTTTGGATAAACTCAGGCAGCTCTAATCACTAAGGCAGGCATGGGAGGGAGAACTCCCGAAACGGTGGGTACAGGTTGGGTTCTCTCCGGGGCATCTGTGTGCGGTGACCACCAGTACCTGAAATCTGTCTTCCTGTGTCCCTCCTGTGCCCCTCAACCCACCCAACTGCCCATGTCAAAAAAACCTGGGCTTCGTCCTTGGCCCTTCCACCCCTTTCACCCACATCCATCGTCTCCGAGTCCGGAATTCTAGCTCAATTATACCCCTTGCTTTTGTCTTCTCTCAGCCTCCAAAGAGAGGCCTTGCCATTTTCCACTGGAATACGAAACCACCTTGTATGCTGTCTACCCTTCATCAATCTGTTTTCCATCGGCTGCTAAGTCATCTTTCCTACAAGACAGGTCTATGCTTGTCATTTGCTGGCAGAATATCTGTCAAGGCTTCAGAGAGAATTTAGGACAGTGTCCAAGTTCTTAACAGGCTTTCATGATCTGTCTTTGTCTTAGCTCGCTATTCTTATCTCACACCTCTTTCCAGCCCATGTACAGACTTCCTCCCCAAACTGCAGCCTTCAGTGCACCAAGCAGAGCACACCTCACTCTTGCTGCTGGGATTTCGACACGCGTTTTTGTCTGAAACACATTCCTCACAAGTAGGCTGAGTGTCTTTCAGGGCTTAGACAAGAATCACCTTTTCCTAAGAAGGCATCCGTAACCTTCCTCGAGAACCCTGGGCAGCCTGGGGCCGCACCTCCTGCGGGCTCCTTCAGTACCTTGATCCTGCTGTCCCTGCTCTAATCACACCATTTTGTAATTTGTCCAAGTCTGTAGCTCTGTCTCCTTCTTCCCTTTAATTATCAACTCCCCGGGGGCAGGCATTGTATTCAGAATGCCTAACAAAATTCCGAGCTTTAGAAAACACGTTATAAGTGTTTGTTGAATAAATAAATGAGCTATTTTAAAGATAAAGTCTTCATGGTCATTTTAAAGACCACGTCAGAGTCCATTAGATCCAAAAATTTACTCAGAAAAATGAGTTGACACTTCAGTTTTTTTTTTAAATTCCACTATAGTTATTAATGCTGCATAAAATATTTTCTACCCTTTGGATTACAGAGTAGGAACATTTTGATGATCATACCACTGTTTTGCAGATTTTACCAAGTTCCCCCGCAGTGTTTGAGAGCTCTCACTTCCTTAAATACGAATTTTTCAAGACTCTTGTTAACTTGATAGTTAAAATGCTCTCTTTTAAATTTGATTTCCTAGATTTCTAATGAGCTTGAGTAGCTTTTTCATTGTTTATAACCAATTGTAACACAAGTCTTGTCTGTTAATATGAAAGCATATTCTCAAGTAGAAGATTAGAATTGTTTTGGAAAAATTTCTTGAGAAGTGTGCAAGAGTGATTAAAGAAAGATTGTGGATATAGGAAAACCAAACTGGGAGCCTGTTAAATCATTCCAAGGAGAAAATGAGGCTTTGGTCTAGAACCTTGTCAACTGGAATGAAAAAGAGATGGATTTAAAAGACACAAATATACGTAAATCAGAACGAAAGAGAAAAAAATCTAAAATACTTGAGGCTGTCCTTGTAACTTAAATAAAAAGCACTCTGTATTGTACTGCAAGATAACTAGGCTATTAGATATCTAATCTAATCCAAGCCTAAGTTATAAAAGGATGACATAATTTCCTGGATGACATGACCATGGGAAATCTTCAGAGGAAGTGAAGTAATGCAGCCACCATGTGGCATGGCCTCATTACTCATTCCCAGCCGACTCCTGCCTCCTGCGGAAAGCCAAGCAACAGAGGCCAGGCAGCAGGCAGAGAAGGAGGCATGAGAGCTCTTGTTGAGCACTCAGATGCCAGGTAATGTGTTTGATGTCTGCACATATGTTAAACCATTTGATTCCCATAATAATGCTGTAATATAAATCATTTACATCTCTATCTTATTGATGGGAAGACTGGATTCAGAGAGGCAAAGCGGTTTGCTCTAAATCACACAGCTCTAAAGGCAGAGTTTGGTTTGCCCATCAGTCTGAGTCTGAAGCTTACATAATCTTTTTATGTGTCACTACATCTCTTCACGGGGAGGAATTTTCCACCATATCCCTGCATATAATTGTTTCAACAAAGCTGCAAAAAAAAGAACTGGTTATATTTGGTCTTGGGAAAGGAAAGTTTAGGAGAGATAGAAAATATCTACTTATTTATATAGTCTTATAAAATCTCATGGGTAGTTATTTTCTTTCAAACCACCAGAAAAGTTGTACGGCTACCTTAGCTTTCTTCTTTTTAAATCTGAAACCTACAGTAATTTTACACCATGGCCCTCTAAATTTTCTGTCAGTCTAGCCAGTTAAGTTAACCTGCTCTTAGTTACTCTTTGAAAACTATTTTTCCCGAAGTTACCTGATGCGAAATGTACTGTTCCCGAAGTTGTCTTGCAGAATTCCACGTAATCTTTCCATGTACCAAGACCTTAGCTTTGTCGATCCACTTCAAAATCGATTCAAGCATTTCATTGTATTCTTCTAAATGTGATGCCGCCTGAAAAATCATTAACATTCAGATAACAAATGTAACCTCTGCTTCTTGGGGTTGATCATTATAATACCTGATATTTAAAGTGTCAACGCAAGAAGTGTCCAAAACTGTAGAGAATTTTTATGAGTTTATTTGAGCTAAACTGATGACCTAGGCCAGGGAGCAAGATCTCAAATGTTCTGCAGAATAACAGTTTTGAAGCTGCTTTTGCGCATTTGAAATTAAGGAGGGGACATAAGGAAGATTGGAGAATGCAAGGCAGGGGCTGGATTACAGGAGAGTTAACAAGATTATATGCTTTCTCGAGGGTGGTTATGGTTTATTTCAAAGGTGTGTTAACCTAGAACAATGGACAGGGCTGGCTTAAAACCTTTCACTAAAGACGTTATAGGCCTGGAGTGTGACTACCCACCATGACCTGCCCAGTTAGGAATCTGTGATTCGATCACCCTGTGAGTTACTTTCCATAAAACTCCCTTTTTTGTTTTTTTATCCACAAAAGATATCATGAAAAACCAAGTCCTTGTTGAAAATATTTCAAGGACTTCCTAGTGGTTTTAGGATAAAGTCTAAGTTCTTAATGTGCTTGAATAATCTGTCTTTTTTAAAAAGAAATTCTCTATTTTCATCTCTTATTTATCTACCTAGATCCCATTTATGCCTCCCCACTTCCATACTCCACCCTCACTGACTAAGGAGGTGGTATGTGGAATTATAGCTATAGGACGCTAGGGTTCAATATTGTAATTCACTGGTTGAATTAATGACCTGAATCCATTAAGTAAATAATAGCTAATACATACATACATACATACATACATTTATCTATCTATCTATCTATCTATCTATCTATCTATCTATCTATTTATTTATATCTGTATCTTGCTTCAAGATATTTGAATTCACACAAATTGATTTGTAAAACATTACTGGATGAGCATCTGTTTTATAAAATATTTCCCCTGTCTAAAAAATATCCACCCACCTTTGTCAATGAATTTATAACATGGTTTGACATAAAAGAAAGGCAGGTGTAAGCTACTCTTAAATTACTCTCATCTTTGTCGATATTACCTTTTTATTTATTTTCAAAAGAGTAAAACGGGACATAGAATATCTGCCTTAGAGAATTTTGATTCCTGGTCTGGAAACGTACCTGACTGAGCTTGGCAAGCCGATTCTCAGCCTGTCTAATGGTCTGCTGGTGAAGTTCAGTCAGTTTTCCTATCTTCTTGGCTAGGGGCTTAGCCAGTTGGTCATTTTGTTCCGAGAATTTTTGTATTGCTTCATCTAGTTCCATTAACTTTAAATTACAGGCATCTAATTCCTCTCCTAGCACCTAGATGACCATCAAAATAAAAAACGTTAGATTATAGAAAATGAATTTCTCCAGACTTTCTAAGATCAGAAGGATGATATGTTAAATGATTTTTGTAGTAGCGAAATTATAAAGGATAATTCTACCATGACCAGGTCATTTCTGTTTCTTCGGTTGGGAAGGTGGAGCAGGATGTTTTGTAACCCTGGTGTTTATTTCCCATGGGGCTGAGAGAGCTAACATTTTCCTTCTGCCCCACCCAAAAAGGATTAGTCACTTAACTCATCAGCGAAGCAAGAATGCAGATTTACTACCAAGAACATCCTTCATTTTGGAATTTATATACTTATATTCCTAAATCATTATTTAGTTCTTTCACACTTTTCGCTTCACCCACACGTGCATCTATTTATTAATACAATTCAATTGTGATGGTAAATTATACCATGTAAGTAGATCTAGATCTGTTGTTGTATTTATAAAATTTCTTTATTACCTGTGTTTACTATCTGGTTTTAATGAAGCTCGCTAATCCAGAAAGATTTTTTTTTTCTATAATCCCCAAACAAACTAACTCCCTCGAATAATGAATTCATTCAATCCCACTCCTTATGTTTCCACTTCTCTTCTTTACCTTTTGGTCAGTTTTAGCTTGAATTAAATTGTCTGTCTTTGCTCTGAGCTTAGTTAGAATAGTGGTGAGGTCTTTGGCTATCTTCTGAATTTGCTGGCCGAATTCCTGGCTCATGGCTTTGCTCTGTTCAACTTCTTTTACTTTGTCCTGGATCTAAATGATCAATGAGAACAACAAAACCAACCATGGTTAAAATTGGGAAACAGCTACTAAAAACTTCATTCTGGAGATGCTGCCGAGGGATTTTAGGTGGTTAATGCTGCCTTGGCATTGAAACACTTTGTCAAAGGAGCCACATGCAGTTATAAACTCTCATGGCTTTCCATGTGGCCTTACTTGCTCCCATCCTTACGCATTCACTGCACCTTTTAATGCTGCTGTTTTGGCAAAGAAATGCATGTACCATGATTCACTTACCAAATGGTTACAGAATATTAATAGACAGCAACGTAGATAGCTGAGTTTGAATCCTATTTTCTCCATTTATTAACTCTGTGACCTTGAACACACAGACTCCGCTAAGACTTTTTCTTCACAAAGTGGAAAATGCTTCTAGATAACTGGAGAAACTCAAATTTGTTTCCAGGCACCTTTTCGTAAATAGCTGTTAATGATCTGGTAACTCTTTCTAATGCTGCAATTATGTACTTATAGTATGACAAAAAAGGGTTAAGCACATCCAATGGAAGGAAGGTGAAAAAGAATAGTCGACACTTATGTTTCTAATGGCTTTAGTTTGATTAGATAAACATTTATATTTATACTTTTGCTTACAATAAAATGCTGGAGAAAAGATGGCAAAAATGATATTTTTAAAAATAAAAGGCTGAAATAACAGCTAGAAGAAAGCCTGGCAGACTGGGTACTCAACAAATATTTATTGAACATATGATATATATCTTATTTTTTGCTATTGTTTCTTTAAGTCTTTTTTTGTTTTTTGTTTTTTTTTTGAAAAAGATGAGGGAAAGCAGGTCAGTTATCTTTAATTGTATGATGTTATCGTTCATATTTATGATTCGATTTTTTTTGGCCTACAAATAAGATTGCTAACTTACTATTATTGTTTTATGCTGAGCTGTGTTTTAACGGTTTCCATGAAGATATAATTGTGAAAATCAAGAACCCTCATACGAGAGTTCTGAACCTATAAAATAATGGAAAGGCGCTCTTTCTTGACCCTGAGTTTACCTGATCGTGGATAGTTCCCAGGTTCAATGCCACCTCAGCTAACTGAAGGGAGAGCTCAGAAGGTAAAATAGCATAACGACCCAGGTACTTGTTCTTCTGCTCTTCAGCCACTTTCTCAATGTTCTGTCGGTGATTTGTGGCTTCTGTCAGGAGAATCTGAAGAGAAAATCAAAACGAGAAATTTCTGGGAGCCTAAGGAAATTTTCACAGGCACAGAGATAAGACGAGGTATTGTTCATTAGTATATACGATTAAGAGTGGAATTGGAGAAACGCCTTAAGAAAAACCAAACGTATTTCTTTGGTCTCTGAATAAGAAACATGTCTGCTTTACACAGAAGAAACAAAATCCTGTGAAATAATACTAAAAGCCTTTAGATAACACATTTCTGAAAAATTTTAATTCAGTATTTCGTTGACTATAAACAAAGATGTCTGATTAAAATTGGGGCAATTTTTAAAAAAATGATGGGTATAGGGAAAAAAAAAAAAAGAGCTTTGTACCTGAAGTTCTTCAAGTTGAGCATCTATTTCTATTGTCGGATTCCCCAAGTATTCCTTGGTTTCCTGAACCCAAGATTTCACAGAATTGATTTGAGCCTCCACCGCTTCTCGCTCCTTCAGCTCTTGCTTGACCGCCTTTCTGTTATTCTTTGCTTTCTGGTGCATACTTCGGAAACGACAGGAGAAAGCAGAAGTGAACTTGAAATGAAAAGAAGCCCCTAATACATAACATCATGTTATCAAAAACACATTTAAAAAAAGGCGAAGCCTCGGTATCTTTCTTGCAAGTAAATACATTTCCCCAAAACTGTCAGATAATTTTCAGTAACCCTTAAGTTTAATTCAAGTATAACAGGAGAATATACATCATATGAAGTAAATGATTTATGACTGGAAAGTTGAGAACTGACACATTCCCATGCCACTAAACTGAAATTTATTTTCCTATCTAAAGTAACCTGGACATTGATTATTTATTTCCTCTTTGGAAATATACTCAAAAGGTATAGAACCATCAGTATTTAAACGTGATGTGCAACTGTAATATTTGTAGCTATTAGAAACAAGTCTTTAAAGAAAGAATCAAGCTTTGGAAATTTTACAATTAATAATGTTCAACATCCAAATTGTAAGTCTTTATTTGAATTGATATATATTTGGTTTAAAAGTTTAAATAAGTGGAGTCAGATTATTCCAAATGCATCTATAAGTGAAAGAGGTGAATATAGGATATGTACGAATAATACGAGTTGATGCAAGAGTTAATTTATTTATTGACATTTCTTCTCTGGCTCAATAAGTAAATCAGGTTATAAATCATTAAGTTTAACTTCTTCTATCTACTAAGTTCACTACCAGTAAATGGCTATGTACTGAATTTTGGTATCATCCTTGCTCTGATCTGTCATCCAATTTAGCCATTCAGTTTCCAAGCTTTTATAAAAATAGGTTCTACATAGCTTCTAACGGTTCACCTTTCAAACGTCATTTCTCATGAATAGCCACATCACCCAACAGTTTCCTGGAAGTGCCAGGCTCACTCACTTCCAAGCTTTCTTATGTGCTGTTCTGGTTTGCAAAACTCTCCTCCTACCTCACCGCCTTGCTCAAGCCAGCTCAGTCTTCAGCTTAAAGAATCCCTCTGAAGGGAAGCCTTCCTCGACTGCTCCCCTAGGTTAGTTGCCTCTGATCGATCTTCCCTTAGCATCCTTTTTCATTCTTTACCTAAATGGTTTTTTTAGTTACCCATCTCTGCTGCCTGATTGTAAACAGCAATGACGGTGCAGACTGATTATGCCCAGGTGATCCCTGTATTTCTAAATACTACTAGGTATGTGTTTGTCAGACAAATAGTTGAAGAGCCAAGAAAAATGAAAAGTAGGGATGATGAGAACAGATAACCCCATTTTAAGGCGGAATGATGGAGCACCCCTAGACTCTAATGCCAATTTATCCCTTTGGGTCATGGCCAAGTTTAGTAACAGAGAATGAGAGCAGGTGTATAATTACTTCAGGCACCGATCTTGCATCGCCGTGATTTCCTGCGTGATGGGTGGCTCTTCTCCAGGGGACGGCGTGGCCCCGTCTGGGAGCATGCTCAGTGCTTGTTGTCTCAGCGTGCCTAAGGATAACTGTTGCTGTTCCAGCTCCAGAATGAAAGTGTCATGATATTCCAGAAGAGTTAAGAGTTCTGCTTTTGAGGCTTTCTCTGCTGAACTTCCTGGTAATTTATCTTGCAGCTGTTTGATCATTTCAGTGGCTTTCTTAACCTGGTGGGAAAAATGTATATATTCTGAAGCACAAAAATAAATGAACTGAAAAAAAAATGGGGCAATTTCAATAAATGCCACATTTGACATGCAGTGAAGCACATTAAAGTTGATGGCGTAAACTCTAAATTTCAGGAAACTAAAACCTGAACGATCTTAACATGAAGGAAAGACCATCTCTACAATGCTGGGCTTAAAACTTTAATCTCAAAATAATATCAGGGCAATCAGAGACTGCATAGGGCAGAAAAAGTTTTTTTTCTAAAAAACTTTAACTAAAAGACGAATAAAAAACTCTTCAATATTTAAGTTAATATGAATGCGTCCCTGAGTTATAAAGAAAGATGAGGCTATTGAATCTTACTTAAAAGATGGAAGAAATTAAATATAGGATTTGGGAAATGCGTTACACTCCTGCTCATTTCTGTGGCAAAGAAAAAGTATTTTGTACCTTTTCGGGGTCAAGTAAGAAAGTTTCACTGAGTCTAGCAAATGAAGAAAAATGGGCTTGTCCTCCTTTCGAAATTTAATTTCTTGCTTTTCTTATTCAAATCAGACCCCGACTTGGGACGGCATTGAACACAGCATATTGTACTTTCTTTTACAATTTGGTTTTGATGTCATTTACAAAAAAGGCTTTTTACTTTCATAAGGCCAATTAAAAAAAAAAAAAAAGAGCAAAATACTGCTTTTCGAAAAGCGTCATCACCAGTGAGGAGGAGAGAAGAATTTGAGCCCGGCAGAAACGTCACCTTGCTGTCGAAGTTCTTCCATTCATCAGCTGCATCTTCCAGTATCTTCTCCTGGTCCTGGGCCACAGCGCGGAGACGCGCCCAGCGCTGCCACGCTGTAGTCATCGACCTGCTTATGGCTGCCTTGCTGGCCTCGTTTCCAGCTTTTTCCAGTTGTGAAGCTTTATCCTCCAGTGCCACAATTTTCTCGTGGAAAGAGTTAACTACTGACACTAAGGGCTGGGGGAGAAGAGGGGCCCGGGGAGAGAGTTTTACAAAAGTTCGGTGCATTTGGCTAAAGCCCAAAATTACCTGCAGAGGGAAATGTTTCTACATAGATTCATTTTCCTCTGGTAACTCTTGCTTTGACACTAAATTCTTAATTGAGGTAGGCTTGGATAGTTTAAAGAAGTAGGGTGAATATTTTTTTAAATTAAAAACAAAAGTTTTTACTTGCTGCTTGAGATGACATTCTGCCATTTTTTTAAAAAGCAGCAAAAATATAAGTGAGCCAAATTTAATATTTAAGGATGTTATAGTCCACCTTATACGGCTGTGATATATGAGGGAGACTCAGCTATTATTTGAATTAATGTCATTTATCACCAGAAAGTATTTACTGAAATTCATTGTCACGCTTTATCAGAAAAAAATGCTCTGAATGTCTTTTTTTAAACCTAGTTATGCATTTCCAACAGAAACCCTAAAAAAAGTGACAGATTTAATTAAGTTAAAACTGCTATGAAACATGGTTAAATGTATACATCTCCTCTTTAAGGAACCCAGGTAGAAATAAAGATTTATGGACCTGTTTCTGGAGCTGTCATATTACAAAGACCCATTGCGATTACAATGAAAAGACACTGAAAACAACGAAACTAACCTTGTGTTCTGACAGTTTTTCTTCTGCTTCATGACTGGAAGAAGTCTTCAATAAAGAAAATTCAGACAATTTCTTTTCTGCCTCATTCATCAGTTCGATAACCTCTTCCCTTGCTTTCTGGTAATCCTGCCATTGAGTTGCACATCTTGAAAAAGTCCAACAAAAGACAATGAGCGACATCAAGCCACACATTTCTATGCAAAACGGGATGTCAGTATGTAGGATGATACTTAAAAGAATAGATTTGCATGCAAATCACCTCATTAACATATTCACGTTTTCCGCGCAACAATTCATCTCAAAATACGTTATATTTTACCAGAACATAAAGATGAAAACAACTCTCTTGAAAAAGTCCAACAAAAGACAATGAGCGACATCAAGCCACACATTTCTATGCAAAACGGGATGTCAGTATGTAGGATGATACTTAAAAGAATAGATTTGCATGCAAATCACCTCATTAACATATTCACGTTTTCCGCGCAACAATTCATCTCAAAATACGTTATATTTTACCAGAACATAAAGATGAAAAAACAACTCTTAATACCTCTGCAAGAGGTCTAACTGGGCGTGTGAGTCCCGGATTATCCTCTGGGACTTCTCTTCCAGGGAGGCCATTCTCTGGGCCAGGTCCTCTTTTCCAGTTGGCTTGATAAGTGGGTCCAGGTTGGCTGCCAGGCCTTGGAGTTCCTCCAGACTACTCTGGAACTGATCCTCTGAACTAAAAAATTCCATGTGGCTTTTGAGACTTTCCTCTGCACTCTCCACATCTAGGCCACTGCCCGCCAGCTGTAACATTTCGTGGGCATCCTCAAGCCAGTTGTTAGCTGCTTGAAATACCTGGTAGTACCTTTGACATTGACTGTATATTTGAGTCAAGGTAGCCTGAAAAACAGGAGTTACAAATACGATCAGCTCTCAATTGCGGTGTGTTTAAAGGAAATAGTTTAATTTTCCCATTTCTTTTGTAGTCCTCTATCACATGGATGTATGTGTATAAGTGAACTGAAAAGTTGGAGGAATTTTTTTGGTACAATCCATTCTTATCCTTTATTTCTCCTTCTGCTGATCTTGTTATAATTTTATTAGTACAGTTAAAATAAGTCAACAAGGTCGTAAATGAAATAGAAATTTATAGTGGTATCTTGACTATTTCTGAATCTGTCCTCTCTCTGAAATATACTTTAATATATGTGTATATACTAAAGTATTTTATATTAAAGTATATAATATTAAATATTTTTATATATTTAAAATATATTTAAGGTATATATTTTATACTTAAAAAATATATAAAATGCATAGTAATATGTGGCAGACTGAATATTTACCACAGTGAGATAATGCCTCCGTTGGTTAGAAGTGTAATAACATCAGTGGGAATGTAAACTGGTAAAGCCACAATGGAAAGCAGTATGGAAGTTCCTCAAGAAATTAGAAAGAACTACCATCTGATCCAGCAATCCCATTTCTGGGTATTTATCCAGACAAAACAAAATCACTCTCTTAAAGAGATATCTGCACTCCCACGTTCTGTGCTTGCTCTCACTTCTTTGTTATCCCCAAGTAAACTCATGATGAATAGTCTCGTCTTGCTTCTGTGGTACTACAGGGAAGCAAGAGGAAATGAAGTACTCTCCCTGAGGAAGGGGTGAAGAGATGGGGCAACTGACGAGAGACCCCAGGAAAAAACGTGGCTTGGCCTCAGGCTCTGCGCTGTGCTTCCCCCGCCCCCTCCATTCAGAGATTCTTCACCCAGCGCTAATTCTAGAAATGACAGGTTTCACATGGTTTGAAAAAGGCGTTGCAAATTATTCATTGCGAATTAATTAATTTTATTACTGATGTACTTCCTACAACATTAATTCTATTAGTGTTATCGTTTATTATTTCTCTGAAAGATGAGGTATAGCTGGGGTTACTGTATTATAACTAAAGTGAGGTCCACGTGGAAATCACGTGAAACGAATACCATGCACATAAACAGTAAAAACATCCTTTCAAGTCACTGCTGAAGACAAATCTATGTAGTATCATCAAAAAAAAGAAATTTTTAAGGAAGCAATTCTAACCCGAAAAGCGAAAGGAAGGAAGGAAGGAAGGAAGGAAGGAAGGAAGGAAGGAAGG
>NW_006438644.1:367861-372732 GCF_000325575.1 Pteropus alecto | reverse complement strand
AAGGAAGGAAGGAAGGAAGGAAGGAAGGAAGGAAGGAAGGAAGGAAGGAAAGAAGGAAGGAAGGAAGGAAGGAAAGAAAAAGGAAGAAATTTCTCACACGTTTCCAAATTAGCAGAGCAGAAGAAAGAAAAGAGAAGCCAGGCCATTCCCACCTGTCTGGTGCGTAAAGCATCCTGAATGTCTCCATCCAGCTCGGAGAGTTCAGCGAGAATATTTTGTAAGTCGGCAGAGATCAGCTCCTTGGCCTTCGTGGATTTCTCCTTCTCCTTGTTCCCCAGGGCATTCATTATTCTCAGGCTGGACTGCACCTCTTCCTGGTGAATTTGGACCTTTCTGATCTCCTCCTGGATGTCACGGAGGTTCAGGTCCAGGCTTATCGATCCACTGAGTTCCGCCTTCACACTCCTCAGCCAGTCGAGGGAGCAGCTCAGCTCTGTCTGGAAGTCTCTACTCTGCACCATGCGGCTCTCACACTCCGTCACTGTCGCACCAATGGCAGAAGTCAACAGTTTTAACTCCTCTTGCCAGGACTGGATCAGGTGCTTGGCTTTCTCATAAGCAGAGGGATCAAGGTGTGGAACAAGATCTTCAAGATGCACGGTCACTCGTTTTAGGAGAATTCCTGAATCCTGCAGACTTCCCACCAGGGAGTGATACGATTTGAGCTTCTCCTCTGCAGGAAGCGTCTCCTCGTTCACTTTGGACTGCTCCGTCTTCACAGCCTCAAGCTGCTTCTGTAGCTGGTGGCACATCTTCTCGTGCTCTTGATAAGCACTGGTAGTGTCTTCTAAGAAGCTAAGCCTTTGTTCTGTTTGTCGCTTCAGCCTGTGGTACAAGGCGACAAGGTGTAGCATCTTATCTGGCTGCCAAGGCTGACCTGTGCTGCGAAAACTTTCTTTCTTCTGGTTCAGTTCATTCACTGCTTCCCCCAGGCCTGTCACCTCTCCCAGGAGGGCTCTGCAACCATCCTGGAGAGACAGAGCCTCTTCCACCATCAGGTCGGTGGGGACCTGGCTCATCTTTTGGAACTGGTCTTCGAGTTCACTCAGAGACTGGGCTGTCAGCTCAATCAAGGAAGCATATTCTTTCCGAGCGAGAATTGTTTCTTGGACTTTATAGAACTTGTCTTTAGCCAAGGCAACGATGACGTTAAATTGCAGGGGCAGAGCGTTGAGCTTTTCACTGAGGTAGGAGTGATCGACTTCATTCAGCGATGGCAGCATGACCTGCCCAGTCCTCTGTAGCGTGAGTAGTAGATTTTCATATTCTGGAGATTGCTCAAGAATCTGTTGGTATTTGGCCAGCTGTGTCTGAAGCTCAGTGCTCTCATTCATTAGGTTGATTTCAGGAAATGTAACAATATCTGCTTGTTTTAGCCAGTGACAAGCTTTATCGAAATCTTCCTTAAAATGCTTCCTAGAAACTAAATTTTTCTCCAGTTCTTGTAGCCGATGGCTGCACTTTTGTAAAACAGTGTCATAGACACTCTGCAATTCTTGGAGCTTACCCAGCACTTCGCTCTTTTCCTGCTCTGTGGCTCCTTTCATTAATTCGCGACCCTGGGCCCAAAGTCCAGTGACTTCGTTTTGGTAAGTCTTGAGGCTGGCCTGTGCACTCTTACACGTTTTCACTTGTTTGCTCACGTCATCCGGTAACAGGCAGATGTGCTCACGGAACATTATCTTTCGCTCGTGTTGCTGAATTTGGCTGGTGGCCTGGAACACTGCCATAAGAAATTGAGTTTTCTCGGACAAGGTCTTGTTTATGTACTTCCGCCTCTGGCCCACTAAGTCACTGAGACAATTCACGTGTCTCTGTGCCTCAGAGAGTGCCTTCTGGATGACCTGCCGCTCATTTAGGCCGAGGTCAACCATCACTCTGTCAGCATCCTTGATGAGTGACTTCAGGAGCATCTGTTTGGCCTCCAGTTCACTGCAGATGGCAAGGTGATCCATGAGAAGGTTTGGTGCCATATCAGGCGGGGGGCTCTTCTTGAGGGCCTCGGCAATGGCGGGTCGCTGTTCTTCTGCCCACTCCATCAGCTCCTGGAACCTGGCCCGCACTGCGTTTAATTCTTCCAAGTTGGTGACTGACACTTGGATTTTCCTTTTGACAAGGTCCTCCAGCTGAAACCAACGTTGTTCAAGGTGACTTGTCTGTTCTTTGACTAATTCTTTGTCATCTAAATTCAGGTGCTCTATCATTTTCTGCTTTTTTTCTTTCAGATCGTCAATCGCCTGCTTTCTCTCCTGCAATGCCAATGCTAACTTTTTCAAAGCTTCCAGGTGGACAGCTGTGCTCTCCGCATCAGATCTATAAGTATATGAAAGACGTAAAGGCGAATTAGCCAACTCAATATCTATATCTGTTCATACCATGTTATATTATATTTCGTCCTTTACTTTAAGTGGATGTTCTTAGCTTAGAGTAGCTCAATTCATGGTTTATTGGTACAGGTGCTATAATTATTATGGAATACAAGACCCATATATTTCTATATTAGAAGGCAAACCAAAACAAATTGCCTGGATACTTTCTTTTCTACTCTTTGTTGGCCCTCCCAACACATCTGACATATACTTTTAGCTTCTTCCTTTGTCACTTATAAACTGAGCAGGATCTGCATATTATTAACAAGATCCCTGGATGGTGTGTGTAAACCCTAACCCTCAGAAGCACTGATCTATTGCAGTCTTGAAAATGGCACTTAAATCAATAAGTAATCCACGATGCATGTGCTTTCCTGTGAGAAGAAGCTCCAATAAACAGTATGGTGCTAGTTCAATCTGCAAGATGTAACCAATGGCTCTATTAGCTATTCACTTGTGTACTTAAATATTTTTTATCATTAGAAATCTTCAAAAAGAAGTGTGAAATGCAAAGAATTCTTATCCCTCTGACTACAAAACACACAAGAGAAAATGGAATCTTATAGTCCCTTCCATTTATAAGATGATCAGTTCAAAGTACGAGAACCAGTGTTGGGAGGAAGGATAATGAGTCCAGTTTAGGATTTATTGGGCCTGAGGTGACCAACGGCGAACCAGATGGAGGTGCCTATGGTAAGCCCAAAAGATGGGCTTTCGCTGATATTGCTTGGATTTACCCCAAAGACCAGTAAAATGTTCAGCATTAAGAAAAAATTCTATAAACAAACCAGAAAATAGAGTACCCTCTCCCAAAAAACCACTTGATTTAACTATATCTAGAATTACATTTTCAGTTTTAGTTGCTGCAAATTAATAAATCTAGGCAGAAGAAGAACAGATTTCAATAATTATAGTGATCAGAAGTATAAAAATATTTCTTATGAAGACCCAGTGTGTATAGAGAATTCTTATTAAAAAAAAAAAAAGTTAAGAGGAGTTCAATCACTACAAAATTACAAAGGACACATATTGATTGAATTTGATTTGTTCACTGATTTCTAGAATGCCACAAACAAATACAAAATGAAAGCTGAACTGAATTACATAGAATGTATTACTTTACAGAGCCGATAAGAAACCTACGGGACATATAGATTCAAGAAAGATTTATTTCATGAATCCATAGTCTCATAACTGGTAATTAAGCAAAATTGAAAATATTCTTGTGACATTTTTGAGATCACAGAGAAAAATGGTTTCAAGCAGTTTCCTTTTATCCACTGATTAACATCGAGCAAGGAAAGCCATGACTGTGTCCAAATGACAATATTAGTTTTTTAATACTGTTTTATCAATATTAATAATGACAGACGATAGATATAAGTAAGGCATTTTACATTTTTATAAAAGTTAAGAAATTTCCAGCTTAGTATTTGGTGACTCACTGGAGAGGAGCTGTTACCTGGCTAAGTTATCCCACTCCGTAGTGAATTTTTCCAAGAACGCTTCCGCGACATTCATACAGTCATGGTAATCCCTCGTTCTCTGAAGATCTTCTTCCCTTTGCGAGCACAGATTGTCAGACTGAAGGCACAGATCCAGCCACTGGTCATTTAAGTGGCTTATTTCTTTGTGTTCAGGAGACTCCTGCTTCTTGGTTAACTTATTCACCTTTTCTGTAATAGCGGTGACTGACGCCTGTTTGCACTGTAATTTCTTAACAAAATCCTAAAGGATAATAACGACGGCAAAATAAGTAACAGGTAATAAACTCCCCAAATAATAGAAAGAGAAGCATAGATGTAACACATCTAAACGCTTTAAATAACTAACGGATGTCTGATGAATGGGTCGTAAGAGACAAAATCTAAAATTCACCATACCTCTTTACGAATACAAATTTCCAAGTTTGTAAGAACTGAAGGGTAACTGTGGTATTTTCTTTTATGGTGCCACTTTAAAAAGTAATAATATTATAGTCACTAAGGTAAAAAAAGTTAATATTTCTATCTTAAAGTACAGGTTTAGTTTCCTAAAAATTGTTAAAGTTCATGCTTGTAAGAAAAAAATATAATTTATGTCGTCTCTTTTTTTATCACTTTTTTCTGCATAGGTAAACAATATTCCAGTAGAAACTACAAATAGCTCCCTCTCACAGAGGAAAAAATCCTAAAGTTTGTTAATAATCTGATATAACTTCCAATTAAGTTAATATACTAATATTAATTTTGTTATATTTTAAATTACATATAAACATATAGTCTAAATTATTTATGTTACATTTTAAATTAATTATATATTAATATATATTTTATATTTTAATTAATTAGTGCATTTACAGTCCTTCAGTGTTAGCAATATTGTGATGAAAAGGTAATAAATAATAAGGCTTCCTGTTTGTTTAGCGGCAGAGTCTCCTGGTTCTATCAGCTAAACAACAGGGACAAAATACAGAATGAAGGTCCTTTGATACAAATGGACAGTTGGATCTCCCCCCCAACA
>NW_006438644.1:353051-367400 GCF_000325575.1 Pteropus alecto | reverse complement strand
GCCTTCATGTGCTTGATCTCCTCCCAGCCCTGAGTTACATGCTGTGCTTGGGCAAGCCTCTGCTCCACCTGGAGAGAACGTGATGGCAGGAGTCAGCAGCAACAAGGAAGAACGTTTACGCTCAATGAATCAGAGATGCGATTCTTCAGCCTGTCCACGTACGCAGGCCAACACACATGCACGCTTGTTCACATGTGGACACATACACACGTGTGCACACACACACACTGATAAATACAGGAAGAATTCTTTATCTGTTTCGAGAAAAGTAGATTTTCCTTTTTATATTTAGGTTTTCTAAAGGCTTGAAATGTCTAGGACGTGCCATTCGATTTCAGTCAATATGTGAAGCTCTAAGAAGTTTTAACAATTTATTAGGTCAAAAGCTGCCCTAATTGTTTTTCACATTGGGCATTTTAGGGGATGCATCTATTTGAATTACTCGTGAATTTGGTCTTGGGGTTAACTAGAAAAGACATATTGTTCCCTACTGTACATTATTGCAAGGTCTAATAAAACACCAAGTTATTAATGTTTTGGATATATTTTTAGATTGACTTTACTGGTTTTTAAAATCATGTGATTGATTCCAATAAATCATATCTGTAAAAAATATGAATTATATCATCTTTCATAAGGATTTAAAGATATTTGCTTTGATAATATAGACATTTGCTTTGATAATTTAAAAGTGAGAAACCCATATTATTTTGATTATTAAATATCTACGTTACTATTTATTTATTTTAAATCTTCATTATTTTTTATTTAGATTATTTTAGCATTCTGTGGATATTTAATCAATTAAATACCAAAACCAAGTCTTATTTTTAAATTTTAAACCTAAATGTGTTGTATTAAAGAGTTTAAGGCAGCGGTGGCTATCATATTGCCCTCTGCCGCCATTTGTCTGCTGTGCTTAGGTACTGCTGACTCAGCACATTTTTCCACTGAGCCCAGATATAGCTTCAGAATTCTTTAGGACACCATGCTCAGACACTTCCAATGGCTTAGAAGGGTCATGACAGACGGCATGCTCGTGACCATCCCTCATATAAAGCAAAGATAAGAAATCCTTTTCATATTAAGTGTTACCTCAGTAAAAAGGTGGAAAAGCAGAAAAGAACAAAAATGAGTAGAAAAATAGGAAAAGATAAAGAGAAAAGGGTAATTAAAAAGAAAAGAGAAAAGAGGCTCTAACGATAAGCAGATCACTGAGACTACTTGTTTCAGTTCTAATTCAGTGGCACCAGTTTCAGTGTGCTTATTTTTCTGTGACAGTTGAAATTCAAATATTTATTTATTACAATGGCTGCGGAAGTATTATAGCAAGAAATATTCAAGCAGATATATTCTTTTACATCTAACATTCAAACAAAAGAATATAATAATATGGACAAATCCAAGGGTTTATTATTATTATTATTAATCATTATTTTACCATTTGCTCTGTTTGTTGAATGTCTTTAGCTGTGGTTTTCACTGAAGAGTTTGACAAGTCACACATGGAGCAAAGGAGATCTAAGTAGGTCCTTGCCTGTTCCTGCAAAGCTCTGAAGTGTTTGACCTGAAAACAAAATTGTGAAGAGTGAAAGAGATGTATGCCATATTTAGACAGCGAGTCTTTGTATACTTGTAATATTTTGTTGATATTTCAAAAACAATCTTGCTATGTTCAGTATTTACAACCCTTGTTGTAAATGACATACACTAGTGACTTGTGCAAAGAATTCAAAACATTCTGACAAGGGATCCATTTGTCCACCACTTGCTTCACATTATAATTAAAGAAGTTTGTATGGTCTGGACAAAGGAAACACCCAAGAAACTTCTACAGTTTTTTCTGTAATAAATAAGGTCTGAATTTGCCAAACCACCCCGTTATGTAGCTATGACCCAGAGAAAGTTATCTGTCCAAAGCAACTTTTGAAAATGAGAAGAGAATAAGATAACAGATTTCTTATCTTATATTTACTTTAAAAAAAAAAATAATGATTTAAGATTTATACAGTTGACTTGATTCCAAAATCACTGGGAGCAGCTTATAGATTGTCAGTGACAAAACAGTTGCAAAAGATTTTTGCTAAAATCAATTTCAGGGAGCAAATCTGATAGTACTTTATCCTACTCCCCCAAATGCCTTATAAAAACATATGGCATTCTCAATGGAATCAAGTCAGTGCGCCAATTTCTTGTGGTAGTGGGGAGCATGTTATCATCATATATTTATTGTTTACGAGGCAGGAGGTATTAGGAATACACAATGCTTCCTGGGACCATGAATGAATTGCAACCATAGCCTGTCAAAGCATGACCCCAGTCTGACACCATCTGAAGTTGTCGTTTGTCAGTAGTGAAATTCTCCAGTCTCATATCCAAATGAGCCAATGACTAGAGTCAAGTTCAGATCTTATTTACACAGGCATACCTCAGAGATATTGTAGATTGGGTAAAGTGAATATTGCAATAAAACGAGTCACACAAATTTTTTCATCAACCGAGTTATGTTTATACTATACTGCAGTCTATTAAGTGTACAATAATAGCATTGTCTAAAAAAACAATGTACGTACCTTAATTAAACATACTTTATTGCTAAAATATGCTAATCATCATCTCAGCCTTCAGTTAGTTATAATCTTTTTGCTGGTGGTTGCCAAAAACCTTCAGTTTGTTAATAAAATAAGACAATATCTACAAAATGCAATAAAATAAAGCCCAGTAAAATGAGGTTTGCATGTACTTACATATCCCCAGTAGCTAGCGCAGTCTGGCACATGATAGGTACCTAATATATTTTCATTGAATGTCTGAATGAATCACATAACACAACACAAACTTTCAGGAGTCTATACCTGCTTAACGGCTTCTGCCCTGCTGAGAGGTGGATGTGGACTTGGCTTTAAATCTGGTTGGACTGCAGAAAGCCAGGCCTGGCACTGCTGCAGAGTGTCTTGTCGACTAACATGTCTCTGAAGTTCATGTTCCAAAGTCTGGTACACCTGAAACAAGACAATCAAGCTGCAACTGTGAGAACTATCTTTTGTCTCTATAAACATGACTGGAATTAAGTGACACACGTCCACAAGTCCACTGAAATGGATTACACCCCCAGGACTCTCCAACACTATACACATATCTATAGAGTTTGCATATGTTCCAAAATATTGCAAAGCACAATTGCCGTGCCCAGTTTATAACTTCTCAACCCACACATTACAATGTTATATCTTGAGTAGGGAGAGAATGAGGCAGAGTTAATGTAACTATAGAAATGTGTTAGGATACATAAAATCATTGAAGTAAATTGTCAAACATAAATTAGAGTTTTTGCAGCTTCTCCATAATGGTATAAATATTGTACTTTTTGTTCAAGCTAAAAATTAAAAGTAAAAATAAAATGCCATTTCATGAAAAGATAACCAATATTTCTGTAACCGAAAGGCTCCTGCTTTAGGACTAAGGTCAGATTGGAACTTAATTAAACCAGAGGGGAGAGAAGAGTCTGATGCCCTCATTTCATCTTAGAAGCTATGTTCCAGAACAATAATAATCTAAATATTTTCTAATATGTCTATTCAATTAATTAATCCTTAATCAGCCAACCAATTTCCTTTGTTTTTTTTTGGGGGGGGGATGAATAAAGTATTCATTTCTATGTTTTCAATAATCTCCTCAGTCCAGCATTGCCAGTGCTCATTAGGACATAGCCACTCTCTGTGACCACATCTGTCCAGTGTGTTACCTCACCACCCCCCACCCTCCTGCTTTCGTCAGGCTGGGCTGTGTTCCATAAAGACACATGGAGAAACTATTATGTATTTCTTTGAAATCAAGGGGAAATATCCCTATGATGTTTCCTGAACAAACAATTCCATTAAAAAAAAAAAAGGAAAGAAAAAAAGGACGTGAGGTTAGACTGGCTCTTCTTTAATTATTGACTCAAGAGAAGCAATAATTCATTTTCATCTGATATTGAGACTGTGCCTTATTATTAGTACAAGCAAAACTGAAAGAGAAGTATTTTGTTCTCTTTATCATTTTTGCAAATTTATTTTATGAACTCCGTTCTTAGAGTTTGATCTGCTTTTTAAATTTTTATTTTTAAATTATTTGTGCCTTTCAAACATTTACCAATGTTCCTTTAAAAATTCAAGTTGTATCCCCAATGTACAGAAAATGCCCATTACAAAGTCAGTGTTCGATAACTCTCTGCTGAATGAGTGAACCAATAAGCTCACCAGAAAACTTCATGTTTTTTTCCCGTCTCATTCTCTTTTCCTCCTTTGTCATCATCTACAATTATCTGTTTGATTACTGTGTTCCTCTTTTTAATTAACTTTTGGAAGGTGACTTTCCGATTCTAGGGAGTCAACTAATTTCAACCAGCAATTTTTTTATTATCATGATGAATGCAGACCATATTCCCATGTCACTTGTATTTTTCCGGTTCTCACTGGCTAGCCCAGTAACAAAAATAGAGGAATGTCTGCAGTGTCATTTAAAAATTCTAGAATAATAAAAAGCAATTCATTGATTGTACTTATTTTTTACTAAAAGGGCAATTCTTACCCATTTTAGACTTATTTTCATAACATGAAGGATTCCATTTTAGTGGAAGTATACCGATTAAAGTATAACTCAAAATTACTACTTACTCCTTTTATCAACTTTTATATGAATACATAAAAGTATTAAATGCGAGTTGAACCTAGGATGCATAGATTTAAAAAGAAAATAATTGTGAAAATTACGGAATAAATTTACTTCTGTATTATAGAAAAATGGCAACTTAGAAGGAAGCATTGATGGTATACAAATAAAAACAAACAAAACAAAATTAAAAAAATATTTTATAATCAATTTAGGGAATAAATGGATTGGGTAAAACCAAATGTATGCAATTTACCACTTCGACACATCAATCAAATGTGCGATGTGTTAGCTCTGTGTTCACACAGAGACAGAAGTCTATGTTCCCACTACCTGCCTGGACATGCGCCAAAACTACCCCAAAGACCGAAGCATCAAAACTATTTTTAAATATCTCTAGATTTCACAGCCTTTCTCTTTTATTCATTGTCATTCCAGAACGTCACAGTGGTACTCACCCTCTGTGCTGTGCTGCAGACCGCTGAGTAACTATCCTTTGTGCCTTGCAGATGTGTGTGCACATTTTGTTTAAGTTTCATTTGAAGGTGTTCTGCACACTGGCTGATCAAATTGTCGCCTTTAGTTTTAAGGTTGTTCAAACGGTCTTCAAAACCAGCAATTTCTTCCATCATTGCCTACAAAAATGAAACAAACACAGAGTTCTTATAACTCCATCTTTAGTCTTTAAATAATGTATTTACCAAACAGAAGGTTTAAGATGAAGAATTTAACTGTTTAATAATGTTTTTTTGAAAGAGTTTTGCAGTTTGTCTTGAATACCACATAGCAAATGACAAAACAAAAAGAAAAATGTATATTTTCAAGGATGTTCCAATTGGGAGAGTTAATGAGTTTAATGGATTAAGTTACATAGAGATGATGAAATAACCTTTAAAACTAGAGTGAATTCATGGCTGATCTCAGATACACGCTCCATGCTATTATTATCAGAGAAAGGAAATTCATATATTTTTTAAGTTCTATAAATTATAATTCTGGTATAATTTATATCTAAAATAATCCAATTACTATTTAATCTAATTTACTAATATCTAACCTACCCAACAATATAATATCTGATTTATGTAATTAGTAATCTAAAATCTAATTATTCACCTCTAATGTAATATCTAATTTACATCTAATAATATTTGTATTAATAAAAATAACATAAATTATTAGTCCTGATAAATATGTATTATTATCATTGTTTTACAGATGGAGAAACTAAAGCATAGATAGGTTATAGAAGATACTCAAGGTCATATGACTAGTAAATGGCAGAGCCCACAGCCTTTGGCCCTCACTCTGTCTGCCTCCAGCACATTCATACCATTGTGCCCACATATGTTCTCTAGTGAGCATTCTCAAAGATCAGACAGGAGGAACCAACTTATTGATATCACGTTTTAAGTTTCTTACTGCTAGATGATATTTACTTATATCACCACTATACTATACATAGTATATACTATATATTATATACCACATATATATACATACATACATATATATTTATATACACTGTAATATATCATCACATACTTATGATAAGTGACACATTCCAACACAAGGTATCCTGGGTTGCCACATAAGTATATCTACCTGGAGGGCTCTCAGCAGCCCAGGGTCCACTGCTTTTTCCAAGAGTGCTGGGTTACAGGTTATCATATACGCCATATTGAAAAGAACCATTATGTCTTCGAATTGGAATAAAATCACTACAATGTGAGGTTACTGAGGGTATTCCCTCAGTGCCTAATAGAATATATCATGTAGTTATTTTCTATTCATATTTGCTAAATAAAATTCTATGGACAGGAGCCCTGAAGCCCGGGAGGGTAACTGGCTTTCCTGACACACTACTAGATATTGACCCCATCATGACTAAAATTCGGTTTTCCAAAATTGCTCCATAAAATTGTGACCATATGACAACCTGTCATCTGGTTCATATAATTACTACAAATACATATGAACAAAGACAAGAACACCTCATATCAGTCCCGTAATTTGCAGTTCACCAAATGCTGACAGACATCCTCTCCCGCGATGCCCCCGCAGCTGTGTGATGGGGCCGGGATCCTTCTCGGCCTTTCCAGAGGAGAAAAAGGAGGAGCCTCTGAGAGGCTAAGCTTCCCCTACTTGGAAGGGGAGAGTCTGGCTAGAATCTAGACTTTCTGATTACTAGTTCTATATCCTATCTTTGGCTGCACTTTTGTAAATTAAAGATCATTTCTTTCTTGGATAAATTACTCCATAAAGACTATAACGTATTTCGAGTTGAAGGCTAGCATTCGACTGTGGTTGAGTCGTTAAAATATTGACTTCAACTGTTCTCATTTATCAGGCGTTCTTGGCATGCAGACCTGATTTCTTAAGTACAATCATTGGAATCCAGAGATGCACGCACACGTACACAGGTGTGCTCACACACACATGGGCATAGCTGTGAAAGCTGTCTGTGTGCTTTAGCTCTGTAGAGAGCACGCGTACCTTGTGGTGGGCCAGTTGCTGGGTGATTGTCTCCAGGCTGCTGGTCTCCATGAGGTCAGGTGCCACCAGGCGGCCGGACATCTGCAGCAGCCACTTTTCTACCTCTTGGAGTTCGCTGTTGTAATCTTCATGGTCTTTGACTTTCGCCTCCAGACTGCAGACATGTTCCTGTGAAGCCAGGTGCCCATTAGAGGTGACTTTCAAGCCAAAAAGCAAATAAAAACCGTTTTATATTTCTAAAAAAACCCAGTGCAATTCCTAGGGTAGGTCGAGTTACATATACCAGAGAATTACTAGGAACAGGAATTAAAAAAAAAATAGAAAAAGAGTCGTCATGCCATTTAAAATGCCCCTCTGAAAAAAAGAAAGGTTACTGACCCATTTCAGCCCTTTAAATCTTCTGACAGAGAAAAAGAAGTCAGGGCCCCCTTTGGGCAAATAAATACATTTTTGTTGAATTCTCAATGTCTCCTTACCTTTCCTGCACTGCAGAGGTCCTGATAGTCACTTTGAAGCTTATCTACTTTGTCCTTTAAAGTGACATCCTGCACCAAGTCCAGAAGAGCTTCGCCTTTCTCTCTCACTGATTTTACTGAGGGCTCATGGGACAGCACCGTTTGTTGAAGTGACTTGAATGACAAAGAAAAACAGAGCCAGCTCACCTGCGTGTTCGAGGTGAATATGTACATATGCCCGGGGCATGTATGAGATGATCTCTTTTAAACAGACATTCGAGACGTATTTTATAAATCAGTAAATGCAAAACATGAAAGAGAGGATGACTTTTTGTGGCTAATATGGTTCTCAAATACAGAGTAATGCATCAAATAGTTCTTCACGTGTGGAAAGTATGAGAAAGCATTGTTTGGCTAAATTTAACATAGTTTATATTTCTGGCTTCCACCTCATCTCTTTCAGCACCATCTTTTTATTTTGAGTTCATGAAGTTAACTGCAGCCCGAGTTGCATGTGAAGTTAGAGAGATAAATTCCAGCTGTAGCATTGCTGTACAGGCTCACAGCACTGTTTAAATACATCAAGAACTCAGTGGAAAACAGAAAAGTGGCTGTGATTTTTATCTGGTAACTTCAAAGACATGCTGTCAGACTTGGTAGAAAAACCAAGGTTGAGAATAGAAATTTTGGCTGGAGGAGGAAAAAGCTTCCCACAGGGAAAGCTCAGAGGCAAGCCATCACACTAATTCTTGAAGACTATCACTTAATCATTCAGAACACAAATTATTCCACACAAAAGTTTCGATAATTGTTTCAAATATTTGAGCCGGTGAAATATCTATATCTATAACATGTTATAGCTAGCTATAGTCACATCACCATTTATTCTTTGAAACATTAATTTCTAGGATGTTTGGCTATAGTTGGTTAATGAGAATTTCTTTTCTTTCAAATAGGGTATCTTGTTTTCAATTTACTGTAGGTCAGCTTATCTTGGGAAGATGCTACACGAAACATAAAATCTATTGGTGTGAGATCCTGATGCCTGGAAGATTTATCTGGAAGATCCATATACCTGGATCACATTGTGAGAATAGATCTCCATTTATAAATACAATCTTGAATATGAGGAAAATATGATTCATGTATGGAAACATAACTTTGACGTAGTATATCTAGCCAAATAAAACGATATCACTCACCCCCAGTAGAATAGACATGCTATGGGCGTTTTTCAGCACCCACGAAGGGTGACACACACCAAGAATCAACTCCCTCCCATTGAGTCCCTAGAGGACACCCTCGTGCATTTGCTGGAGTAATAACAAATTACCTTGTATTTGGATAATTGAGCTTTTTTCTCATATAATTCCATTTTGGGTTCTTCAGGAACGTGTAGGATTTCTTGGTATTCTGCTATCCATTGAGTTAGTGCTTTATATTTATCTGAGAATTCCTTTGTCAAATGGAGGCCTTTTTCCAGAGTCATGTGCTCTTTCCGAACAGTGCTGGTCAGTTCCTTCAACTGCTCTACGTGGCCATCGATCTCTTTTCTTAACGTCTCTGCTTCGCCGTCCTCCAAGTACGTAAGAGCCTTCTCTCCTTTCTCCCGGGCCGATTTCAGCAAACTGTGGCCTTTCTCCATGTCTTTCAGCAAACCCTGTCGTGAAAGAGAGTGAGTAAGAAGCAAATTCTGAGTTAACCTTATTTCTTTCCTTTTAAAGAAAAGGCTTTCAAGTCCCATTCTCGAGTCTACCTATTTCCTCTTAAAATATGTTTTGAAGTTTATAACCAGACTTGACCTGCTAGGAATGAGGAAACCATTTTTTTTTTCCTTTACTTCAATAAAGGTTTTAAAATGTCTGATCAAGGTATCATTTCCGAATCAGAGACTTGAGAGAGAACTTGATGTTTCTCTCATCCTCAGTAACGTTCCTAAAGATGAGTTAAAACTGTTAACACACGGTGCCTTGAATTTGGGATAAATGTTTTTTTTGTCTTAATTTTTAAGTGTGAAACTGGAAGTTAGGTAAGAATTTTGTGAACAGTCACGTCTAGGTCATTCAGAGGACATCACATCACCAATATGTGAAAGCCTGCTTTCGGCCTTAGAGAGATTAGAACTTGGAATCTGAAGTAAAACGATGAGCCAAGGACCATACCAGGCAGGAATGAGCACATGCGCTCCCTACATCTAGTGTGAGGATCAAGCAGCTCAATGAAAGAAGGGTCGGGAGACAAGTCCGACGCATGCATGCCTACCTCCAATGTCTTCATCTTTTTCCCCATCATCGCTATATCTACTTTGTCAATTTTGGCAGCCACATTCTTGAAGTTTTTGTGAGTAGAGCTGTACCAATCAGAATAGAAACTTAGGGATAATTCGGATTCCTCCAAACTCTGGATCTCTTCCTCCAGGAATTTTATTTGTTCCTTTAAAAGAAAACACAGTATTGAAGAGTGAATTAAAGACCTGTGCCAGTGCCTTTCTTTATAAATACATATCTTCACTGGAAGCGAATGAAAGGAAGAACATTTTGGCTTGTGAAGTTTGCTGGTCCAAAATGAGCAGCCGGTGGCCCCCTCACCAGCACTTGGAGAAGGAGGGCCTGGTATCTGGAAGTCAGCTGTGTGGCCTGGCAGCTCATCCGGCTGCTCACGTGACGCTCGTCCAGGATCTCCTGAGCTCTCGCTCCTACTTCCTCAACCTCATCTCTGTATGTGGTGATTTCTTCGTGCCACTTCTGAAATGACATGGATATTGCAGGGAAAAGTTTAACCTTTGGTATTCTTGAGTAAGACAAATATACGTATTTTCTTTATAGGAAATGACTTCACTGTATGTTTAAAACATATTTATTGTGAGATATAATTTTGAAAATACATATTTAACCCTCATGAAAAATTGTATTAAAACCATGCAATTAAGAGCTACAGATTTTTGATTTGGGCTCTTCTCTGTATATACTATACTTCAGTTCAAAAATTTTAAAACAGAATAGCATGAATTTTTATATTTTCTGTTATATTTAGATAAATTTTAACCTAGATGAATAATGAAAAGAAATCCTACGAGCCTAAGCATTATTTTGATCATGTATACCGAATTTACATAAAAATTAGAATAAAACTAAATATTAAGTACTATTTCGATGCATTCTATTTGAACAATTTCAAATGTGAATCATAAACTTAAATGGTTGCAATACTAGCATTCATGTATCTTTACAAAGCAAGATAATAGGATATGGGAAGAAAATAAAAAATATTTCATTAATTTATATTTTTTTAAAGACCAATTTAAGATTCTATTAATAATTGCTGTTAGAATGTTCTGTCCTAATTTACATTAAAGTTCTTTCGAAGCAGAAAAAGATTTTGCAAAAGCTAAACAGGGGGAAAAACGTTACTATTTTAATGAAACAAACTATGCAAGACAACTGCTGCTTTGACCAAGATCAGGATTCGGCTCTGGCTGTACCTTCAGCTGATGGAATTGTGTCTCCTTGGCTGCCCTGTTAGACTGACGTTCCGTCTTGAGGCTCATTTTCTGCTCCAGCGTTTTCAGCCATTCATCTACTTGCTGAAACTTTTGTTCCATCAGTCTCAGTTTGTTGACTGCATTGTTGAACTGAGTTCGGGTCTCGGACAGTCTCTGCTGGTAAGCCTGCCAGTCCTGTCGGAGGGACTCCAAAGCCCGATCCTCCGTCTGGGGGATGCCTGATGGGATCACTTCCTCTCTGGTGTGCAGCACTGAATTCAGCAGTGCCTGCCCTTCAGCACAGTGCACTTGCAGCTCCTGCAGGGGAAAGGTATGGCTGTCACACCTCGTTCATATTTTACACCTGCACAGGTTATCATGTCTCACCTAAGCCAACCGTGCCAGTTTAAAACAACTGTGCCAGCTTGAACTTCAAGTGTATAAGAATGATTTTATTCTGTCTTATACAGAACAACATGTATACTTAACAGTGAATAGAGTTCCCCCAACCAGGAGAAAGATTCACAAATATTTCCTATTAAAATAATCGAAACACACGCATAAATAACACACACGGGGGAGTATTTGTCTCAATCGTCTTAGAAACAGTTTCTGAAATTTGACTTTTCAGCTTATTAGCAAAAACACTTGTGATTAAAAGGGCTATTGTTTAAAAAATAAATAAATAACCTAGGCTTTTTATGGCTCGGAATCTGTTTAAAGAGCCTAAGGCTTCTTGCTTCGCCTTTGAATGGGATCAGTG
The DNA here is from genome assembly GCF_000325575.1 of Pteropus alecto. Lineage (NCBI taxonomy): Eukaryota > Metazoa > Chordata > Mammalia > Chiroptera > Pteropodidae > Pteropus > Pteropus alecto. Next base: position 355,552 of record NW_006438644.1, on the reverse strand, counting down.
CCTCACCAGTGGTTGAGAAATAACAATAAACCCTCTTTTTCCCAAGGAGGGACATTGCCAAATCTATGCTCTAGGGAAGGTGATGGAAAAGAAAAGTTGGCCCAGAGGTCACAGAGCATACAAACCTGAGAGGTTGAAGTATCACATCTGCCAACCAGATACAAATACAATTTTTTTCCACCAAAACGTAAGCCCCAAAGATTTACCCTACAAATTCAGTATGAATCAAGACATAAACATAAACTATAATTTATAGAAAGAAAAACCCATAGCCTTAAAGATATTGGCAAAATGATATTATATACTCATATTTCTTATGTTAAAAAAATCCAGTGTTACTCAGTCTGATCAACTAAAGTTGAAAGGAACCAAGTCAAAACCTAGTGTTAAAAGTATCAAGTTACAATACAGTATTATAAAAAAAAAGCTTTAATACCAATTCTAACTATTTGAAATTGCAGATATCTGACTATTTCTACCAACAAAAATCAAAAATAGCAATCTTATGTGGTTCGAAGTAATGGATACATTTTCCCTCAGCTACGATGTTACTTCAAGAATGTTGTAATGTGAACATGCTGTAAATGAAAAATAATAATACGTATGGTAAAGTATTCATCAAAAGGGCCATGAACATAGAAATTTCATTATAAAATTCTTTAAGATTTTTGAAAGTTAATTTTGTACAATCTCATTTCTTAATTCAGGGGCTGGCAAACTTTTTCTATAAAGGGCTGGGTAGTAAATATTTTCAGCTTTGTGGGCCACACTGCCTCTGCTCCACCTGCTTCTAACTCTGCCATTGTAGGGCTGAAGTAGCTATAGATGGAACATAAATGGATGTGTGTGACTGAGTTCCAAAAACTTTATTTAAAATACAGGCACTGGAGCTCTAGGCTATAGTTTACTGATCCTTGCCCTAATTTATTCATCTTCCCAATATTTTACCCTTTTCATATTTTGTAACTGTTTTCTCTATTTAAAAATCATCACTATATTATATATATGTGTGTGTGTGTATGTATATATATATATATATATTCTTTTTATGTCCCATATTTCAAGTATTCATTCTGAAGGAAAAAATGGTTCAATATTTTAAAAATCTATACATTCTATGACCCATATTAGCCCTTCAGTTTACACAAAATAATCTGTCAATGTGGTCCACACTCCTGGCCGATGCCCACGCCATGGCACCTGCTGTGGACACCGGGATCCAGGAGACCTTCCGCTGTGCTGTGAGGGCGTCGCAGCTCCCAGCACCCTTAGCCGCTACTATCACCTTACCTCCTTTTAATATGTGTGATGATTCTACATAAGATAATGCAAGAATTAACGCATGGCGAAATGAGTGATGGGAGTTAGGTTTGGGCCATACCACTATTGAATGAAGTGAAATACTTTCTTCTGACTGGAACAAGAGAAACATCTGCTGGTGACAAGTAACTTATTGGCCCAGTTCCCACACAGAAGCCCAGAGGACTCAGCATTTGCTTGCCAAGAGCGCCTGGAGTAAAGTGCTGAGAGGGGTTATTTAGCAAAAACAAAGTCAACTCTACTAAAATAAATTACGACAGCTAACCCTGGCAGACCAGAGCATCCTCCTGTTTCAAAGAAGAATGAATGAGATCTTTAAACAAGCTAATGAACTTATGTCCCTTCTAACTTCACATATATTTATGTCATGAATGGACCGTCATTTAATTAACGTTTCTCCTATCTCATTTAATCCTCTCTCACAAACTACTCTGCGGAGAAAACTGAACCAGAGAGGTTCTCACTTGCCTGAAGTCACCCAAGGTCAGGTCCTACTGAGGATTAGAGTCCAAACTTCCTAACCCCAACCTTGTGCTCCTGCCATTATACAATGCTGCCTGAGACAACAGCCAGAAATTGGATATGCCGGTGATAACCACCTTAGCCCTGCTTCTTCCACCTTGTACAAGCCGTAGGTACCCCTTGCCCAATCCCAAACCAATTCTAATGAGAGCCGTCAATAGGCTTCAACACACAACGCGGAGTTGTCTCATTGGCCTTTCCCCATCCTCCACTGTGTACTCTTGGCAGCCCCTTCTCAGGGCACCTCCTGACCCCTACTGCCTATCTCTCTAGGTAAGATCAGGGCCTCTCTGATGCACCCACGAGATCCCTTGCGCTAGCCTATTATTGTCCTTTTCACATTGTTTGTAATGACGAATGGGTCTGCATTTCTCACTGTATTGCAGGTTCCTTGAAGGCAAGAATCATATTTTAATCGTCTTTACCGGTAGTTGCTAGCCCTGCGTCTGTACTGTATTAGGTTTTCAGTAAAGGCTGAATGAGTAAAGAAGTGAGCGAGTTATGGCCACTGCCCCTACCAGGTCTGCCATCTTACCCTGAACCACAGCCTTTTGCCTGAGCACCAGCCCTGTTCTAGCTCCTCTAATTCCTTCTTCTAGAACTCTGACCTACATACTCAGCAATGTGGAGATTTGGGCTCAAACCAGATGGCCCAAGAT
>NW_006438644.1:342298-353002 GCF_000325575.1 Pteropus alecto | reverse complement strand
TGTCCCATATCTAACTGAATCCTTTAAGTAGCAACAGGCAGGTGGGCCAGTCAACACTGTAAATTAGACCACTAGCCATTCCTATCTGAGGCCACTGCAGCAGCTGAACGAATCCCACGAGTCTCAGGACTGCTGGGTCTAAATTACCTACTAAATGATCTCAACTAGTATATACCACTAAGGTCCCGGAATGCTCCACCAGACCTTACTGGGGCTTCATTTGATATGTACCTGCTATTTATGGGATCCAAGGTGATGTTAACTTTCTTTTGCTCAAAAGAATAATTCCATTTTCAGAATGAAAATTCCTTTAAGATGAAATATACTTTACCTGAAGATCCCGCAGCGTTGTTTCATGAGTTTGGGCATCGCCTTCAAGAACTGAATATCGCTCAAGCTTTTCTTGTTCTTGACCCAGCCAAACTTCAAATGCGTTTAGGTCTCTCTGATACTCTTGGTGCAGACGAACCAGTTTTTCACACTTTGTTACTGCTTCCTGTTATCAACATTTAAGACAATTAAGATGGGAATACATTATCATATGCAGTTCCAACATACTGTAAGAATTTACTTTGGGAATTTTAGAAAAGCATGATTACCAAATCATTAGAATACGAACAGTTTCCTAGAAGAATGAAGCTTTAAGATGTATGTAAAAATTTAATAAAATATAATATCAGGATTAAAAGAAGTTTTAAAGATCGTTTTGTTGAATTAACTTCTCGATTTCTAAATTCTTTATGAAATGTAAAATTGACATGCCAAAAAAATGAATTAACTTGACTTGTCATAAAAATACACTTTTGCTTATAAAGAAAACCGAATTTCTTATATTGTATCTCAAGTAAGGATTTGGACTCACTGTGGATTTATTTTTCCATATACTTTGTCTAATAAAGTGGGATATGTTTTGAAAAGTTATTTTTATTTTCTTTGTGAAGCCTAAATAAAGAATAATTTTACTGTTGATGACTTCCTGCATTAGAAAACTCCTAATATCAGACTTTAAGGCATTTACGAGTCATTATGAAGCTGTCCAAAATTTTTCTTAAATTAGTAAACGTCTAAGAATTTTTAATTGAGAAATATTTCTTTTGAGTAACTTTAATGTACTAACATTATTTGACGGTTTTTGTTTGGTTTTGCCAGTGATATATATATATATTTAAAGTATTAAGTATATATACATATATATTTTTAAAATATTAAGTATATATATGTGTATATAAATATATTTAAAGTATTAAAATTCATTTTGCTCTTTGCTACCTGCTATATCATTTTGGTCAATCTGCTTTCACAAATCTGTCATTTCCAAAAATAAATGAGTCTTTAAATAATCACAGCTCGAAACATTCTTACTTCAGTGAGTTCACTCGGAACACGGTTAGCATACCTTGGCCCGCTCCTTGATCGCTCTGTATCGTTCCTGTAGGTCCTGGAACTCCAGCTGGGTGACATAGTGCTCCGTCATGCCAGCCCCTTTGATTTCAATGGTCTCCAGCAAGCTACTGTGACTTAGCACTTCTTCATTTAATAACTAGGAAACATTTAAAAAAATAATAAAGGAGTTAACACATATATTACCATATCAACAATACTAATGGTATTAAGATATTTTAACTATATAGTTGACAAGTAATCTCAAATTATCTGTTTGTAGATAGATTCATTCGTGTGTGTGTGTGTGTGTGTGTGTGTGTGTGTGTGTGTGTGTGAGAGAGAGAGAGAGAGAGTTTGATATCTGGCCCAGAACTTTCTCTGAGATACTGATTTTAATTGATTTCGATATCTCAAATGAGCTTCTGACCTCCACTCCATGCCCATTCTTCCCCAGCCCCCACCAAACCCCTTCTCCTTCAGTCTTTTTTCAAAAGTAAACACCACGACTTCCCACCCAAATGGTTAATTCAGAACACTGAAAGTCACCCTGTAAGCTCACTAGCCCATGCTGTTATCATCTTTTCCCTAGATTTTTGAAATATCCTGCTAGGCAGATTTCTTGCCACCAATTTTTTCCTCTGTCCCCTTTTCCATTCTCCACACAGCAGCCTGAGTGACAAAAGGCTATCAGATTGTAAATGGAATCCTGTCCCTCCCTGGCTTAAAACACCCATGATCTTCCCAGTGCTGTCAGGATCAGAGGGAGGAGCCTCAGGCTAGCACACATGCAGGCAATGCGTGATCTGGTTCTAGAACAGCTGGAATCTGAACTCCAGCTCCCACCTTGGCCTTTCCGAGTACAGCTGTTTTCTCGCACAGTTCCGCACACTGCCTTTCAGACTCGTTTAGACTGGCTTCCGCACCCTCCATCCAGCTGGAAAACTGTCGGACGTCATCCTGATAACTCGTCCACTTCGAAAGAGCTCCTTCGAGTTGACTGAAAGGTATTTGAAAGGACAAGAGTCTGCATTAAGATGGCTTATCAGCCCTATGCTATGGACGCGTCTGCTCTATCCACTCCAGCTGCAGGACATGGGGGGCCTGGGGTGGGCTGAATGGCCAGGGCTTAGCAAATCTGGGTCCCTGACAGGCACAGGCTTAGGAAGCCACCGACAGGTAAGTCCAGGCCAACAGGCAGAAAAGTGAGATTGGGCATAAAACCCAGAATCAGTAACCAGGTCACAGGGAGAGGCTTGAGTGCAAAACTGGGGGAGATTCCCTGAGCGAGGCTTTTATGGATCCAAGCGAGACTCGGGGCAGGAAAAGAATCAGTACTTAGCACAGTCAACATGAGCAGGACATTCAGAGGGGAGGAAAAAAGAGATTAATAAAAGGAGGAAGAACCAAGCACAAGCACGGTAACCATCTCGCCCAAGATTTAAAATCAAAGAATTACAATGGAAAAATAAGGTAACATTTCCTGAATTGCTCTAATTATTAAAACCTGATGCTCTCTCTTCCAGATAAATTAATGCTCCCTTCTCTCAATACACAGGTTACATTTTTAAGTCTGTGGATCATCTCTGTGCCTAATTTTCCTGCCACGCTTTGGGTGCTTTTGTGGCAGACACTGTGCTCCTCCCACGAGTACCCTCAGCACACTGTCAACTGGATTTTCGAGTGCCAGCTCCATGCCCTCTCGGCCTGAGGGCATTCTCCAGTCCCTGGAGCTCCCTCAGCCTCAGGGCAGTGTAGGCAAAAAGCATCAGAGACTGTTGTCCCCTAAGGACAGCCCTGAAAATGCCCTCCAGACCCAGGGGAGTTTATTTACAAATTCTCCAGCCGCCCCACTCGCTGGCTGGATAACTCCCAAACACATGCTCTCCGCTGGCTCCCAGCACCGCCCAGCAGGGTTCATGCCAGCTGCCCACTGCCCTAAGCAGTTTGATGACGTGCCCTTCCTCCGGCAGCCTTCCCTTCCTCCTTCCCATCTCCTACTGGTGTTTCCTGGGATTACCTCTCAAGGAAACTGCATGACGAGGCATTTAGTTTATCTTTTGACTTTTTAAGCAGTGAAAACAATAAGCTAAATGTGTAGTTATATTAAACAAGGCATAGTATCGCAGGTCAACCTAAAGGCAAGACTATACCTGCCAGTTTCTTTTGTTCTAATGAAAAAAGAAAAAAAAAAAGAAAGGGAGGGAAGGAAGGAGAGAGAGAGGGAGAGAGAGGGGGAGAGAGGGAGAGAGAGAGAGAGAGAGAGAGAGAGAGAGAGAGAGAGAGAGCCAGCCAGCCAGCCAGCCCCCAGGAACAGTCTGTTACTGAGCGATTATATTGATCTCTTCGTAAAGGCTGCCCAGTAGTGAGCTTTCGTTTCTCTTACCTTTTACAGCGGATCCCTGCAGACAGAAGGGAAGCCCACATATCCTTCACGCTCTGCAGCTGCTGCTGGACAGCGGGGATGCCTTCTGGAGAGGTGCTCTGAAGGACAGACTCTCCTCGGGTCACTATCATTTTCATCTGGATCTCTTTTTCCTGTTTCGCTGATAAAAGAGCCTGTAAAAGCAAATACAGGAGTCCTTTGTCTTTTGCATGTTTAACATTTCTGGCTTAAAATATTTCAGAGCTCCCGAAGATTGCAGAATGATGTACAATTGTGTTGAGCCTTGGCTCTCTCCGGCTGCTCTGGTGGGTGGAGGGCGGGAGGGTCCCCACTGCTAAGTGTCAATAACCAATCTCCAGTCACCTGCTGGTCTCTAAGTGGCCTTGACTTTGCAGGTCTCGATTCTTTTCTGAATAATCTCTTCCTTCCACAGAAGTTTTATTTTACTGGTTTTTAATAAAAGACAAATAGACTATAGTAGAATTCACGAATTCTTAAATGTCACAGGATGGAGAACTTTATAAATGTTAAGGCCTCTAGCCAAACAAACCTAAAGTAATATACTTCATCTTATATATTGATTTATTTATTTCAAGTTTTTCATAAGTTCTTATCTTTTTCTATATAAGAAGGAAATGTGAATCAAAGTTATAAAACTGGGGTTATCACCTGAAAGGCAAAGCTTCATCTCTCTCCCTACTCCAGACCTGGCTGACTTCTGCAGATTCATTCAACTTTAGCTACTCATTCCTGTCGGTTTTTGCTGCAGCAAGAAGGAACTAGTGGGAATTTCTCACACACCACACTATTTGTTTACTCTGGCTTTTGCTCATGTAGCACCTTCTCAAATCTTGGTTCAGGTATCAGACTTTCTGAGAAACCTCCTCCAACACTTAACTCCATCTGCACAGTTCTACTCTGTGTGTCTGTAACACCATAGGTGTAACCCTATCTGCTATTATTGAACCCCTCTGGGGTTCAGCCTCCAGCCTCAGAATAAAATCCTGGAGGACAAAGATGGTCATATTTTGTTCATTTTTGAATCCTTGGTATCAAGACAGAGTGACAGTCTCCTGAAGACATCTTGGATATGAATGAGAGGTAAATGAATGCAGAATTGTTATTTTACCATACATAGAAGCTAGAACTAATAGCTTGGGATGGGAGAAGAATTGACTGACACAGGCAGGCAAGTGAATTGAACAAGATGGATAATGTTCTGCCCTAAAAAAATGTTTCAGGGAAATATTGTCTCAGAATAAATGTGTCAGTGATGTGATTTGAAACTAGCCTCTTAACCAGCTACCAAGCAAATAACCACACTTGGGTTGTTATTTTAATTTTCATAAAGCATCTATGTGCAAACATGTTCCAAATGATTCGGGAACACTTAGGCATGCCCAGCCTACAGAGCATCTGAAATTCCCTGTGAAGAAGTTTGATGTAACAACACCAGGTAGATGGAGACTTCGGAAATTTTGAGAAAAACAAATTCTGTACATTGGAGAGATTTCTCTGAAAATGCACACCTCCAGCTTGAGCATCCTGCTGTCCAGCACGCTCTTGTCCGATGTCGGGTGGCAGTACGAATCCAGCATGTGAACTGCATCCGCCATCCAGTCTTGCAGCTCTTTAATCCCAAGGGAGAACTGACTGTGTTCGGCAACGATTCTATCCAGCCTGGACACTTTCTCCTGGAAACGACAGACATGGTTTTCGAGCTGCCCATTCCACAGAGACTTCGCAGCCTGAAGCCACTCGAATTGTAAAGCTGTTTGGTTCAAATAACTACGAATGGCCTTTGGTTCAGATGCTGCACAGATTTGACGCCAGTCTGCGTTAATCTATGAGATGTGTGAACTCTTTCTAAATAGTAAAATCATGAGAATAATTGGGTCCAAAAGTAGAAAACTTACAATTTACTGCCCCTCAACTTAGTTGCTATTCTTCTTAAGACAACCGTGACATTTTTTCAGAATCAGTAAAATTTCTTCCTAATGCCTGGTCTGAGAAACCAATCAAAGTAGTTTCTAGCTTTCACTGAATGTCACATTTGGCTCAACTGTACCACATGACCACACTGTTAGCTGGAGTTCCAAAAAATAACTATCTGAGATTTTGTAATATCTCTAAAATTTAAATTTGGGACCATAAATGTGATTTTGTTTATTAATTATGAGTCATACCCAATGTAGTGAAGATTTATGAAGGTGTTTAACAGTTCTTAAATCATTCAAGTATCGATTGATTTTTGGTATCTAAATAAACACAAAGGAATAGAAAGATGCCCTTAATTCATTCTAATTTTTGATGTGTGCCAGATTTCTAAAATCAAAGAATCAAACTTATTTATAGGAAAAATAGACTATTTCCTCCAAGATACTGGTGTGACTATCTCAAGTATGTTTTGTTGAGGACCCAAATGAGCAGACCAGAAATAAGTCCACACTAAAACAGGTGAAGCCAAATGAAAGAAAAAGACTAAATGACAGTAGGTTCCTTACATTCTCAGATCTTAAATGCAAAAGACAAATGTAGGGAACAAATGTTGCAAGCCACGTGAGGGTCAAATAATGCTTACTCCACAAAGTATAAGATCGGTCTGTGTTATAGCAGCTGAACGCTCTAAATGAGGTCATAGTAAGATGCCATTTACTTTGTTCTAAGCTGTTAGAACAGAGATTTAAGGAGTTAAATGAGTCATTATCAGTTTTGAGCTCTGTTCTGTTGATTGAATTGAAATTTTCAATCAACACATCCTTGACTACTACGTAATGAATATAAAGAATTTAGACAACATTTTGAAAATGATCCCAAATTCACTAAAATTTAAACTGCTTTGAATTCATGTTTTTCTAAAGTAATTAAATCTGAGATTCCTTAGACCCCCAAATGAATTTTGCCTTATGTTTGTACTTTGAGTCCTCAAAACGAAGGCTCTGGAGAACACGCCAATTCGGCATAAATGGGAATTTTTTGTGCTCTAATAAAAACTGGAAGTCTCTTCAGTCTTTGAAAACTCCCTCGCTCTGTTCAGACGGCCACATTGAGATGACACAGCACAAATGAAGGACTCGATCACAAGGCCGGGGATAGACTTACAGGCCGTATTCCTGACCTGGGCTTGTCAGGCAGGACACTCGGCACACCCTACTGAGACTCCAGATTTGTGATATCGGTACACACTCACACACAGCACATGGCAGGCGTTACCTTGGTTAAATTGCTTAGCGCTAGATACTGAGCAGACAGCTGCGACACTCTGTGCATAAAGCTCTTGCTGGCAGCTTGTCCTTCCCACAGCTGCTGAGCTTTCTCTTTTAGCCTGTTGAGCTGAGGCTCGTAGCAGTTTATTTCCTCAAGGACAGACTGAAAAGCACAAGCAAGTTACTGTTAAGAGGCTGGGGGAAAGCACATCGCGGACGAAGCTTTGGCCCAAAGAACATGGAAATCAACACTGGTGCCCAACAGGTGTGCCCGAAAGCATCATTATTTCCAAGCTAGACACAGTATAGACTATACGACAAAACAAATCTACTTCAACGGAAAGCTGGAAAAAAAACATGGGATCTGTCAGAAATAGGTCAAGGGTACACCGTATCTGCATGTGGCGTCATCTAATCCCAGGGTGCTCGGCAGACGGGCTCCTGAACGCAGGTTGTACACAGGACAGGGTCAAGGGCGTGGCCATGCGGGCCCAGTGTCTCATCACCTGGAGCTTCTGCTGTTCTCTCCTCTTCGCTGGCAGGTCGTACAGGCGGTTGCTGTTTTCATGCACTGCCTTCTCGGCTTTACTCAGCCAGTTCTGCACAGGCTCAGCACTTACTTCAAAGTCCTTCATTTGGATCTTCAGGTTCTACGAGGTTTTAGATAGCATTAGACACACACGCCTGTTTTAATGGCAAGTCCAAAGTCCTTCACTTAGCATTTTGTCTGGACCCCGTTGCCCACACTCTTCTTCTTCCCTTGTTCCCAACATCTGGAACATCCCATCCTTCACATGGGCACCCGAATACTTTTCTAAATATTCTTTAAGAGCTTTTTACGGCCTTGCTTTTTAAAATTAAACTTTTCCCTAATTATCCGGCCCGCCTCAGAGTTCACACCCACTTTTGAACTTCTATCTCATTTGTTGTTTATCCCAGCCGTTCTACACTTCATCATAGACTGGGCTGCACTGTGGGCTTTCATCTGATGCAGGCAGACCTCGTCTCCACAGCTAGATTACAGGCCCCGTGAGGAGAGGGCATGTGCCTGACACTTCCTGGGCCACACCAAGGTACCTCATAGAAATATAAATAAATATTAGCAAACACTTTGTCAATTTCGATAAATGACGATATTAACATATGGTTTACAGGTTCATTAGGTTTTTTTTTTCCTAATGTTTTTAAATTAATCAATTAATTTATTTTATGGTGACATTGGTTAATGAAATCCAAAAAGTTTCAGCTGTACACTTTAACAGTAAGGTATGTGTATATTCACACTGTGTATTCACCTTCCATAATTAGATTTCTTTCTGTCACCACATATTTGACCCCCTTTAAATCATCTACCTCCTCACTACCTCCTCATTAGGTTTTAAACAAATAAGTTGTTTATTCTGATATATAAAGATATAAGAAATACCAAGTAGTGGTCTATGTTTATTACATAAGAACGCTGTAGCTACTTTCATAGATACCTTGTAGGTACTAACGGCTATTTAAAATGTATTTGCATGGTGCCATTCTGCTTTAGCAAAGGTGTCTATATCCACGGGCTATGACTTATAAAAGTCTTAGATTAAAGTGAATTTGAAATCTATACTATCATGTGACCAAGTAAGGCTTTTAAATGAAGCAGAGCTTTAGGCAGTGTTGGCAAAGAGCAAGTCCATAAAGGTTAGTTGAAAAATCTAAGTGGCAGGAGCCTGTGGGATATGGTTCAAGGTTCCACTGTATACGATCCAGGGCGTCTACAATGTGGGGATGGTCATGCCTGCCACTGTCACCTCTTAGAGTAGCTATGGGAATGCTTTGGAAAATTGAAAGTGCTTCACCAATGTAAGATACTAAGAATGTTCCTGGAGTGTTTACTCAAATTTAAGCTTCATAAGGGCAAAGATTCTGTTCTGTTTTATTCTCTACTATATCTTCAGAGTCTAGAATAGTCCTTGGCAAATGGAAAGTGCTCAAAAAATATTTGCTGAATAACTAAATACATTCATAAATTGAAAGTATGTCCATCTCCCTGCCACTGGAGTCTCGTGGGGACACTAACAGGCAAACTGGGGGCTGTGATCAGCAGTTTAATTCTACAAGGAGATGGGACTGAGGAACAGAGCATTATGGTCTCGGTCAGAAATATAACACAAAAAAGTTGGGTTCCTGGCCGAGGGAGTGACATCACAGGGTCTGAACAAAGGGTCTGGGGAACAGGAACAAAGTCAAGAGACTCTCAACGTTCCCCACGAGCTTCCTGTCTACAGGCGTGGAGAGGCCTCCCATTAGACGTTCATTCTGCATGCTTTTCCAACGATTTCTCCCATGACTTCGGTGACCACCAAAAACTCCTACATTTCTAGAATGTATTTATATAATACTGTAAGCCACGGTGCCTGGCTTTGAATTTTGTCCCCATCACTTACTAGCTGTGAGAATTTGGCAGGTATTTAAACACCTTTTGCCTTAATTTTTCTCATCCACAAAATAGAAACAAGAGAGCTCCTGCCTCAGAAAATGGTTATGAGGATTAAATGTGTTATTATGTGTTAAGCGCCTACAATAGGGCCCAGCACTGGCAAATGTTCACTATCACTGTTATTGTAGCTCTACTGTCTTTCTTGAGCTTTGCACTCAATTTAACTGCTACTTTCCTGGCCATTACATGCTGGATGTCTTGTAGGCACATCAACTTGAGCATATATTAAATTGATTTTTGCTATCCCCTCCAAAACTACTTTCCCCACTATATTCATGTCTCAGTTCATGGCATTGCCATTCATGCCATCTTCCAAACTAAAAACTATGGATTCATATTTAATTTATCTTTCTTGCATGTGCTCTTCATCAAATTAGTTACCAAATTCTCTTGTGCTGTACCTTAGAGATAAATTCTCCAGTTATCATCATTTGATATCCTCATTTCTCTCATCTGAACCATTATGAAAGCTTTCTCTGGTCTTCCAGCTACTGACTGTTCCCCATAATGCTCCACACCGTGCTCAGAGAGTTGGTATGCTTATTTCCAGCTGAAAGACTTATGGGGCCCTCACTAAGCCTTTCTCAACCAGGATTTTGTGAGAGAATTAAGCCCTAGTCTCTTAAAGCATCCATTGTATGCAATGAATTAACCTCTCCCTTATGCCTCTAGAATGATATGGGTTATGTTCTATCTCTGAGAAAAATGATAAAATAAATGCTCTTTTGGGATTCAGATAAGGAACTCTGGCTGAGTCAAGGTCAATTTGCTTAGTACACATAACACTTCACTCTTTGTCTCTAATCTCCATCGCCAGTCTTATTTTCATTGCTCTTCTCCCCAAACCCCAAGTGGATATCAAATTTCTCATCGTCTCAATTAATAGTTGGCACACATAACTCCCTGGCCCTGCACATTGAATTCCTTCTACCTGAAATGCACATCAGCTTTGGCAAATCAAAAGGATGTTTAGACTTCAAGGTTCAGTTACAATGTTACTTTTCTGGAAACCTTCCTCAACTTCAAATAAAGATAGTTGTGTTCTTTGAGTGACTACCATATCTTAATCATACCTGCATTCTATTGCAGAAATCTCTTTATAGACTTTTTCCCCCTCTAGAAAGTGGGTTCTCTGATAAAAGGGAGAAAAACTAACCTTCTTGTATTCCTAACAACATTCCTGGTACTTAACAGGCATTATTATGCATGTTTTACTAAATTATTATGTGTGTTTTACTAATAGAGGAAAGAAG
>NW_006438644.1:324260-342251 GCF_000325575.1 Pteropus alecto | reverse complement strand
GGGAGGGAGGGAGGGAGGAAAGAAACATGGAGAGAGTAAGAAGGTAGACAGCTCCTGACCTATCCATCTACTTCTGGACATCTCTTGAACTGGATAATCTTGCTGCCAATGCTATATGTACTATATCCAAAAGCAGATGCTTTGGAGCTCAGATCACATTGCATTAATGATCCCTTAAGGCTTAAGAGTAAATTTCTGGGCTCTGCACAATGATTATCACTCTCTACTAAGTGGAGGATGCCCGTCATGAAAGAACAGCCACCACCGCAAAGGAAAAGTGCCATGGTCTTGAGTTAGAAAAGAATTGAGGAAATACACATTTTCACTTTCTAGTATTAATTTTCTATTATTGTTTTTTCCATCCTGCATTATTTACGGTCATAATCAAATTATCTATTTTGCCAGGAAGCGTCATTTTAAAAGAAAAATAAAATATTCTCCATGCCTCTCAATTTTCCTCCAAGAAAAGAGTTGCTACACAAAATGAATGATTTCACAAGAAAAAAAGAATAATTGCATTGTTGCATATTCAGAGAAGGAAGACCAGAATCACTGACAGAGTACTTGGATATATCGAAAGTGTGGTCTAACTAACTAACAACAATGACGACGACAACTAACACAGACTGTGTCTACGTAGTTAGCTATATTATACCTCTAGGGCAGATTCCTTTTGGCGGAGATTTGAATGAAAATTTTTCCAGTCTTCTTTTGCAGTTGCAATTTTGGCCTGGATACCATTAGCTTTCTCTTTGGTCAACAGAGTACTCAAAAGTTCTCCTTTAGATAGCATCGTGTTTAGCTTATGCTGTCCATTTTCACTTTCTGATGAAAATTCCTATAAAGAAAATTGTAAGATTAGGTATAATAAAATGTTCTATGATTTAACACACACTGACTTTTCTACTTATTTCTCAACAAAATCACAGAGAAGGGATAAACAATTTTTATTGTATAAATTAAGTGGCTAAGACTCTTTAGCTTACACTGAGGTTAATAATTGTATGAACCTGATAAAGTGACTATAAAAATTAAATGACAAACTCTGTTTAGAGTGCTCAAGCACAATACTTGTCACATAGAAATAGCTTTTATTATTTCCTTACTCCCCATTAATATATAAAATAGCACACATTTATATGAATGCGCTGGTTTTTCTTCATGTACACAATCGTCTCAAGCAGGGATCTATTTGAAAGTTGAGTTTCTTAAGCAAAACTTTAATCTGCTTATAAAATGATCTAGAGTCACCTTTTGAATCCACTTCAGCTCCATTATTAGAATTAATTAGTAACACTCTCACCTGTATTTTCTGAAGACTTGTTGAAACTTCACTGAGATTTTGAGGTATATCGAAACATTTGGCGGTAGTGGTTTTTGCATTAACCAACCACTGCTGGAAGTCCTTGAAGGATCTTCGAAATCTCTGCTGCAAAATCTGTTCTTTATTCTGACAGCTTTTGGATGCTTGCAAACAAAGACTAAAAACGTGGTTTGAAACATTTAATGGAAGGGAAAAAATGATAAAGGAGATTAAAATAATGTCTGATGGAATCAACAATTCTTAGAGTGTGCACTTATCATTTAGTAATGTATTTAATGGTTAATTTATATTAATATTGAAATCACATCTTGAAATAAACAAATCTCTAGCTTTTTAATTGTATGAAAATATTGTGATTACCAGTAAGGTTCATGCTCACCAATTATATTCTTTAATCAAGCCAGAAACTTTGCCACTGTATGTACTCAGGTCTCTGGAAAACCGACAAAGGTCATTCAGCTGAGACTTGAGATCCTCTGTCTTAGGCTCTGCTTTTTGTAGAGCATCCAGTATCTCCTGTTAGGAAATTGCAAGACAAAATTGGGCAATTTCCACATCTTCATATGTACTGTACATGCAGAAATCATGTTATAATTATTAGTGAGAGAAGAATCAACACATAGATTAAGAAATAAGACCTATTAGCACTTGGCTGATTTGTATCCTTTTTTAGCCATGGATAGGCACTCACTCATAATAGCATCTAATTTGTAAGTGACTCATTTGAGGCTGGACATGTTGTCGAATAGTCAAATAATGTAAGGTAGGTTTAGAAAATGAAAAGAGAAAATAGTCTAAATTGTTTAAAAACAGTCTGACTAGACCATCGTTTAAAAATAATGATAAATCATTTTAAAGCAAAGCAATACTTATTTTGGTTTAATATCTGTATTAGTTATGTGCGTATGTATACATAATCAATCGATTTATGTAGTATATACAATTAACTTCCACATTAAGAAATTCTTATAATCCACAGATCTGATTTAAGGAGTAATTTATTCATTTCATAGTTTTATTCATACAGTCACCAAATACTTGTTAAATGTCTGCCATGTTGCAATCATTTTGCTGGATTCTGGGGCACCCCCCCTCCGCCCACCAAACCAACACCATCAAATGACTAAAAGTATAATTCTTGTATTTGAAGAGCTCACAATTTAATGGATGAAAAAGACATGTGAATAATCACAGTTCTGTGAATATCTAAACCAAAATAAAGTCTTGAGACTTCACAAGTACACCTCTGAAATCAGGGTCATGGTCCACTGAATTACACAATGGACTGTCACAAAGAGCAAGTGAAATCATGAGTGTCCAACACACATTACCTGGCACACTGATAAGTGCCTAATAAGAAAAATCAGCAGGTAAATGACACCCAAATATTTAAATGGGACTGTGTGGATAATGGAATCACTAAGGTAAAAAATAATAACAATAATTAAAGAGGAGGGGCAAGAATGTAACTACTCAGAGAGCTGTTGCTGTTACTGTTTTTATTCTCAGAGATATTTGTCAAGACATGGCCTAGATTTGTAGGAAAACCACGCCTCTCGGCAAACCAGGTCTGGGCCACTCCTCGCCCTAGTAAATGGCTCCACTGTCCTCTCATTGTTCTAAGTCAGAAAGCGAAGCATCCTCTTGGCCTAACCCATTTCCCTTCTCACTCCATGTAAGAGATAATGAGGTCTCGTCTATTCCCCGTCTGAGATAGCTTTTCAAACAGTTACATCTGCATCTTGGCTCTCGGAGCCCCATTTACATCTTTATCATTTCTTTCTAGAAAGGCACAAGATCCACTTAATTTGAATCCTGTTCTCGAGTTTTCGCTCCCGCATCTTCTCATTCCTCAGTGATTCTGTATCTTGGTGCTGTTCTTCCACCTCACAGATCTGGTCAATTTGTAATCATACCTCAAGACCCAGTTCAGATAACGACTCCCCTAAGGATTCGCTGGCCCCCTCCCCACCTCTTATAGGCTTCTCACTGAGGACACACAGGACCTTGTTGGCGCTTATCACAGACAAGTATTCCCACTGGTTTTGAACTTGGCCTTTCCACCTAGATGGTGACTCTGAGAGGAGGAATGGGTTTCTCTTGGCTTTAAAGTTCTTTATTTAACTTAGTGTCAGGGCTAGGGACATTGAAAATATTTTTATTTAAAAAAATTATAAATAATACTTAGAAAGTTTCTCTCTGAAACTTCAAATGTTGATCTAGTAACTATTATTTTACATCATATTGAATCTTTTATTTAGGAGCATTATAAGAACCAAAGAAACTTACCATGCACCAAAGAAGCAAATAAAAAACCCCAGAGATTCAAATGAGTCATTACAAATTAGGTGCTATCATAAGTGAAAGCTTCGACCAAAATTTTACACTAAAAAAAAAAAAAAATTCTTTAACTTCATCATAAATTAAGGCATATGATTAGACTTTTAAAAATTTTTATTATTTATTTTTATTTATTTTTTAAAAAATCCTTAATTGGTCAAAGAAATACAATTTATTATTATTATTATTTTGAATTTTTTATTATGTAAATATCAGGTTATGTACTTCTATTTCAGTTAAGGCCTGAAATGCATTATTTTCCTTGGAGGTTATACAGGTTAAGAAAATTGCTGAATTTCCAACACTAATAGCCCAAAGGATTTTAAGAGATATGAGCTTTGTAAACACAACAAACAAGATTTTTTGTGACATGATTTTACATAGTTCATAGACAATAATTCTTTATAGATTTTCAAAAAGATTTCTTGAGTATCATTGTTTCATTGCAGAGGAGAGTGTAAATACTTGTGAAGGCTCATGATGATGATGGTTATCATGATGTGAACAATGACAAGCCCTTCCCAATGACAGCAAAACAAAGCCACAGGAACCCTGGCAAATTCATTATTTTGTAAAACTTTTCCTACGCATTCATTGTAATGGGAATATTATCTCCATTTAAAAAATAAAAATAAAAATTTCCCAGCTTGTCATTGAGATAGAATTGACATACTATGTGAGTTTAAAGTGTACAACATGTTGGTTTGGTACTTTTATATATTGCAAAATGATTATTACTGCTAAAGCATTATCTAATATCTTTATCCTGTCACATAATTATCATTTCTTTTTTGTTATTATTCTCATTTTTAGATAAAATAATATTTTTAGAAATAAGAAAAATCTGAGTATTTAGAGGTAATATAGTATTGCCATCGAAAGAATGAGTCCTAGAGTCAAATGTAAATAGATCTAAACAGGGGGCTGTTGTCTTAGAATTGTTAGTACAGTTAAAATCTCTATTTACTTTTGCATTATATAGGTGAGGCCTATGAAAAGCTTTTACCTATTGTTTTCACTAATAGTATCAATATAAAAAGTAATGATATCTCAGAATAGTAATATCATTTAAATACCACCAAATCTTTTTTTTTTTTTTTTTAATTTCCATTTTAATGGTCAATTGAAAAGTTTAGGACGTACTGTATTATAACTGATTTTTCTAATATCAGAGTGAGTAATACTGACCATATGAAATAATTACCAACTTTCATGTCCCTGTTTTACAGAACTGCTTTCTATACTTTATTCTGGTGCTTAAGCCTAAAGGACTGTAAGGGCATCAGAAAAAAAAACAAACAAAAAACCAAAACAAATAAACAAACAAAAAAACAAAACTAGAAACATTATAAATAAAACAGCACAAAAAGATGATTATAAAGTTTTCTTTTGGAGTATGCTATATTTGTTTCAAATACTTGATTTAAAACAAGGCAATGCTGAAAATACTATGTGACTTTCTTACTGGTTGGAGCTATTTTGAAATGTTTATAATATAAATAGAAACAGAGAAGTTTACTTTACTAAACTTCCTTTTAAGGACATCCATGATTCAGAGCATTATTAAACTGCAAATATCAAAAGTCTTTCCAAGATACCATTTAACAATAAACAAAGAAAGAGGATTTCAAGCTTCTGCCCATTCTTCGCTATCCCTTTTATGCTTTCTTGTCTCTCATTCCGAAAAAAAATGCCGGAAGCAACCCATGAGTGTGACATTGGGGTTCTGTTAACGGGTTAATTCAAATCAGCCATCAAAACTACACACAGGAGAGCTAATCAGGGTGAAAACTATTAGCTGTGCTTTAGATCACCAAATGGTTCTTTCAAAGCTATAAATTAAATCATTTAATTGTTGGAAATAATTCACTGGCAGGCAAACAGCTATGACTCTCCGTCTATTTATGCCTCTACCCACAGGCCATTTTTTCAGCCTGAATGGCTGAACACACTACAAACTCTTACACCCTAAGAATGAAAGTAGGATGTTGTCCCTAACCATAACTGTTTTCCACGGTAAAGAATAACATCTTCTCTCCTCAGCTTCATTTTTACAATAATTTGATTTATGAGAAAAGGAAACAGATCAGATTTGCAAATTTAATTAGAAAGACTTCTTTCTTTCCAAGTCTGATGGAATGTTGCGTGTTTTTAGTTACCAAGGATTCTTTTTAGCAACAATGAGAACAGAATAAAATTTTCGGCAGAACCACCAATAGAAAACAGGAAGCCAACTTACTCGCCCCTTCTGCCAGCACTCCACCATCTCCGTGTCTGTGTTCTTGCCTTCCAGGACACTTAACTGCTGCGCCCACGTCGTCAGAAGGACCCCGAGCTGCTCCAGGGCCTGCTCCAGTTGAGCCACTTGGCCTGTGAATTCCTGCTCCGAAAGGGCCATCTGGCTGACCAGGGTCTCCAGGCTGGTCTGCGTCTGGCATACACTGTCTTCCCACTGCTTCCAGTCGGCACGCAGGGCCTGCATCTCCGTGTCCATGAGCTCACTCCCACTGGCAGTTGTGTTCTGTGTCACCGCAGGAGCCAGCGACTCCACTCTGCTTAGGCGGCTCGCTCCAATCTCTCTGGAATCCATCAGCTCCTGTAATGGAATGTCACCATGGTAACTGAGGAGGCTGTTAGTCACAGCAAGTTTCCAAATGTGTACAGGGGGAGACCCCGTCTTGCTAGAAAGTTGGAGCAAGCATGCCACAGGGAACCGGAATCAGTTCATCTGCCCACCCCCGAGTTACAACAGCAGAGAATGGTCATCTCGAGCACCAAGGCGGGTGGCAAGAGAAGCTGAGGAATCTGTAACATACCAAAGCAGACAAAATAGGGACGCTGAAATCAGGCATGGCTTGAGTATGGAATTGTTCTGATAGTGACTTAAAAAGCCTGTGGTGTATTGCTCCTACATAATGGGGATCTGATTTCTCCTATAATTATGGAAATTTGTATTTCTCCCTAAATTGATGGACCAGTGGACGAGGATCATGGCAGAACTGGGCTCTCTTCATGGTCTCGACCCCATTTTCATCTTCTTCCACAAGATGGAAGCTTCAATCACACCTCATTCTACCAGGAATCAGGCCAAATTATCACAACAAAAGCATGAGCCCTGCTCAATTTCAAATACTTCACTTCCTTATGTAAACATTTTTATAGTTACTAAAATGAATAATTCACAGAGAGGCTTAATCAAAAGTTCCAAGTGGTTACTAACCTTTAGACTGGGTTTATTTACTTTGGTTTTTTTTTTTTTTTTAATTAAAAAAAATATCACTAGAAGTTTAACAATTTAGTTATAACTTTTTGGCTTAAAGCACACACATACTCTAAGAGACAAGATAAAATTAAAACATGTGTTGTTAATTAGGTAAAACGGTGGTATTTCTTTCTGCAATTAGATTCTTTTACTGAAATTTCACTGACTTCATCATCTGGTGTTTATATATTTACATAATGTATTGTTAAAACCAGGATTTTATTAGTAATAATACAAAATTATGACTTCACTCCTGGATTAAATAGAAAGAAAAGATGATTATTTGGGAAAAAAACTTCAAGAAGAAAATCAATTACAAAATAATAGATATAGAAAAAATCAGGATATAAAGCATGTTTAATAAATTAAATTAAGCATAAAAACTAATCAATATAATTCACATTTTATTAGCTTGAAATAAACATATCTTCCACAACCTATACAAGATAACCACATTTTTGTATAGGTTATTTAAAAGTGTTTAAATATTCAAAGCACAATCCCATGAAATCTTTCACAGTTAGCGTTTAATATACATATTATCATTTCCTCAGCAGCAGAATTCTAAGAACCTTCCTTGTTCATCAGTGCATAGAGGAAGCAGTAATTTGATAAAGAAAAATGATAACTTTTTAAAAAGAGCTATATCTAACTATTAGATTTAAATACTTATAATTTGCTTTTATGAGTGGTTTTTAATTTGGAGTTCAGAGATTATCAACTGTCAAAAATCAGTTTCCCAATATACTCTCTAAAGCATCATCCTAGTTTTCTCTGGTATGGATCTGGGGCATTTCAATATTTGCAATCATTAACTACGCTCATCTGATTTTGAGGAAGGGCATCATTTTAAAGTGTTTTGAAATGACTTTTACATGTATTTTGTCGACATGTATTTTGTCAACATGTATTTAAACTCTCTTTAAAAAGCCATATGCCCAAACCTTCATATGTACACACACACACCCTCATACGAATACAAATGTGGCTTTGAAGTTGCCTTTTCTCAGTGGTGACTCCTGGGTGTGGCAGGGATGACACCAAAGGCCAGAGGACATGCTTATTTACTTCCTCCACGATTTCTCTTCACTACACAACAGCCTGCATTTAGGGCTGACCTGGACCTCTGAGCAACTTTACTTTCTCCTTCCCAAATTCCAATACCTTTATGTCAGCAACTTCTCCTACATTTCTTATGTTTTTTAATGTATTTTATAAAAGTATTTAAAAAAAATACATTTGGCAACCTGGGGAGCAGCCTTGTAAAATAATTCTCTTGATCTCACATCAATATTTGAGAATGTCGGTCCCTCCTGGTTATCCCGTATTCCACCCACCCATTCATTCACTCCCAAATTCATGGAATCGGTCTTCCCCTCACTGGACTGTGGAAATGGCTCTCTGTGTTGCCAAGGAGCCAAACTGCCAAGTCTAGGTGGCACGCTTTGATCCTCCTCTTCATGGCTGCCTCTTGCTGCTTCTAGGATGGTGACTCCCTCCTCCACCAGGGGCTTTGGTGGCACTCCACCTTCCTGGTCCTCCTCTTGTTATTACTTCTCCTCTGTTTTCTCCCTCTCCCTTTCAAATCCTCTTCTGTGGCTCCTTAAGTATTGATAGTTTTGGTCCCGTGCCCATTGTTCTCTTTGCTTAATACACAGGTCTTGGTGTCATTCACTCCGTTGGCTTCAACTACAAATTATATGCTGATCATTAGGACTCCAAGTGTTCAATACAGCTTCTCAACCTGAAATGCAGACTTGAATATTCAAATGCCTCCTAGACATCATCACCTGGCAGTTCAAATTCTATCTGTTCACAGTTGCACTTACTTTTCCTCCTCTATAACCTGTCTCCTCTGCCTATACTTGTTTTTCTCAGATGGACATAGTTTTATCGACTCTAGGGAACATCTTGACCATCACCCTTTACTTTTCCCACATCGTCACTCCACAGTCAATTAGATCACTCATCTACCAAATCCATTGGATTTTCTCATTGAATGTGTTCTATGTGTCAAGCATGATGTTAAATGTTTGATATGCATGATCTAATTAGTCCTCAAAACTACTTTATCAGGCAGGTACTATGATTATTCTTATTTTACCCATTGAGAGGCTGAGGCTTGAGGACATCAGGGAACTTGCCAAAAGATAATCAACAGAGGTAGGCTTTTGATTCCAGAGCCTGAACTCTAGTTAGTGAGCTGTCACTACACTTAGGGTATTATTTTAACAACATCAGTTTGTGCACCATTGTTCCCTACTACACTATGAATTCTTTGATGGATGTACAACACTGGTCGAACAAATGGATGGATGGATAAGTTAAATATTACTTAGAGATGTGTCAATGAAGTATTTTAAAGAATTATAACTTAAGAAGTGCCTTTATGTGATTATCTCATTTAAAACTTTCATGGTCATTGTGAGATTTAAATACGATAAGCACTTAAAAGTAAATCTTCAAAATGTAGTCATTATTATTATCAACTATTGTTTTCATGATTTTAATTTCTGATCTCCAGGGATGAGAACGCAATTTCAGTCTTAAATTCCTTACCACAAATACACCACTGATATGCAACATTTACTCATCTAAAAATTAACCATAAAGGATTTCATCATTGCTTAATTTTTAGACTAAAATCTATCATTTTCCACAGGGGGAGGTTATTGCAATGTTATAGTCAAGCACCTAGAAATAACTAAAAGACTCTAAGATCTCTAACTCCTAGTTGCATGAATTTCTATTCTGTAAGTTGCCCTTAGGGGGAACAATTTTAATGTTCTTTAAAGTACTGTCTTCTATTATGCTGTTGTACTGTTAGCTAGGAAAGCAGAAGAAAACGTCTAGAATGACATTTCCAAGTTCTTGTTCAAAAACTTTTAACAAAGTTCCTATATAAACTTTTCTTTCACTGTGCTAGAAATGAATATCCAATTTTGTCAGCCTACCAAGTTGGCATCTATTTTGTAGTCTCTCATGCTACAGCAATAAGCACATTCGCATGCAGAAGCATACGTGGACAATGTTCCATTTTGCTCACAAGTGTAAAGTATTTTGAATTCCTTTTTTTCCTCTTGCTTATGTTTAGAATTCATGAGGTGCAAGGTAATGAACATGGACAAATAGAACACAGGACAAAAACATTTTCAGTATAGAGTCTTATCCATAGAATCCTTATCACAGCTATGTTAGACTCAACAACCAATGAAACAATGAAATTATAATATCTGTCTTTTTCCCTACCTTAATTTTAGACAGCTTTTTCTGGGTGGCTGATGAATCTCCAGACATATCTGACCACCGGTGAAGTTCTTCCTTTGCTGAATGGAGCCAGTCTGTGAATTCCTGGACTGCATCTAGATACATTAGGTGGTCCTTCACAATTTCTTCCACTTTCCTCATTTTCTCCTAGTAAATAAAGAAAAAGCTGCTTTAACAGTAGTCTCTATTGAGAATATAAAATCAGATAAGATAACACATATTGGTCTCTTAATGATCTCAGAAGATTTCATTCTTCTTGAATTTTCCTTATGTTTAATATCTTAAAATGAAAATATCAAATCTTAATTAGATTGAAAGACTTTGAGAAAGCAACCATTTTTCCTATAATTTTACTTTGTTCTAGCTTTGCATAAAAAAAAGATCTATGCTTAATGAATGTTAACTAACATCCCTCACTAATTATCCATTCAATAATAATTATTGTAATAACGATTCTTATTATTTAAGAAATTATTTGTGTTGGCTTTTTGTAAGGCATTCTGTTTAGTATGTTAAATGCATCTGCTCATTTTATTCTCACAACGGCTCTGTGATGGAGATACTACTATAGGTAAGGACACTTACAGAGATTAGTGACGTGCCCAAAGTCACACATCCAAAAAAATGTCAAAGCCACAATTCAAATTTGTTTTTTTACTCCAGAGTCATAGTTCTTCATTATTACCAAAATAAAAATTAAAATAAATAATAAGTATAGTATTAATAATGCAAAGAGAATTCCAGAAAGAAAAACCAAGAAGGGGGGTGGGAACCTCTCGTCTTTTCTTTAAAATTGTCATAAATATACAAAAGAAATTACAGAGAAAAGTAAAAGTTCAGTTAGAGTTGGAAAATATCATGATATTACATGAAGGAGCCTATATCTTTGAGAATAGAAAAATGAAGTTTGTGCTAAGATGAGACCCGAACACACTATTTTGTACATGATTGAAATCAGGAAGTAAATAGACTTGCATTTGCTCTAACAAATGTAAGTGGTAGCAAAAGATAAAAGAACTTTAAACACTGATATTTGAGGCTCAACAATCTTATTTAAAAATGGGTTGACTAACATTCTGCATGGAGAAAGTCAAAAACAAAGAATAAAAAATAATCCCAAGATTGCAGAAAGAGAAAAATTCATAGGCATCCATAGGCGAGAAATTTTATTTACATAATATCTCTTCACTAATCGCCCATATAGTTTTGGAGCACCAATGATGCAATAATTCAACCTATTATTTATCTGAGCCTTGACGTTTTTTCTTCAACATAAAGCACTGACCTTGGCCACTGTCATTATGTCATTAAACTGGGTTTTCAGTTCCTCTTGAGCTGTTTCCTTGAAAGACTCATCCTCGGTCTTCTGGTAGAGCTCCCTGGACTTTGCAATGAGGCCGTGTAGAGCTCCGGTGTGTCCCTCCCCCTCGGATACGATGGACTGAAAGTGGTCCAGAAGGGAAAACTTCTCTTTCAGACCTGCCTGCAGTTTCAATGGATGTTCTACTTTTTGATCCACTGATTCCATCCACTGCTCCAGCTGGTTTTTCCACTCCAGGTAGTCATTCCATTGGCTAATCACAGACTCTAGGTTGCTAGAATTAATGTCACATATCATAAAAATAAGTTATCTTGACATATTTACTGAAAATCAATTATGAGGACATTCAGCCATGTAAGCTGTCTTATTAAATGCTATCGAAAGGATGAAAATGCTGCTTTTAAGAGCAGGGAGAAACACTACTTCTCTGACCCACAGCACAGTTTCTTCAAAAGAAAGTGAATCTATGTCACAAAGATGTTGTGATCATACATGCATCTGGAGGTTTGTCTTCCAAATGCTAATTATTCTAAAAAAAAAAAAAAACAGGCAAATTTATGTGCTATAGTTTTGAAAATCAGCACTGGGGCATCAATTAAATTTTATTTAACTTATACCAATTCTTAATTTTCTTGGGTTCCGTTTATATGATTAAAATCAGATGGCAATTATCTATCGACTGGAATTGAAAATTGAGGGTCTTCTTCCTGGGTAAATTAAATATCATTACATTAATTTTTCACTTAGGAATATATATGCTTAACATATATGTTCGTACATTCAACAATGTTTAATGTTGACTGTATGAAAGAATGAAGCTCAGTGTATTTATAATATGAGAAATATGGTCACAAATATAATACTCAAGTAAATAGCTCTCCAGATAGTCAAATAAAAGGCTTTTGGGCAGAAATTTAAAAATTTTAAAGTATTCGGCTTTACAAACCATTCTAAATTCTTCTTCAGTGACCTCCTCCCAGCCTCCCTTGCATATAATCTTATGATCCTGAAGTTACTCAAATTGTTTTGTTTTTGTTTTTGTTTTTCATCAGTAGGAAACTCCTTATCCATGCCTAAATTCATATCCTTCCCTCAAAGAATTTTCTAGGAAATCCAGATTGCTCTCTCCTAACCCAGAAGCCACCCAGGCCCTGCATTCTTCTATGGTCCCACGGTGTCTCAGTAACACAATGTGAGTCAGAGTTTTTCTGGTGTGCATCCTACCCGAGCCTCCCAGCACCCAGAAGGCAAAAAACACTTTGTTTTGTGTCATTTTAGCACAACAATATGAGCACTGCTGCTACTCAATATGCTTAGTTCTCAAACTTAATGCCTTACCGAGAGAAGAGAATCGAGGATTTGAATCTACTTTTGGCATTTAACAGTTTATTCTAACGTCTGAAAAATATTCACTTGTATTCCCATTCACTTTTATGGCTGGCCTATTGCTGAGCATTGGGAAGTTTGGTCTATTATTCAGAAAAATAACCATAGGAACTGATTTTTCTTCTTTGCTAACCGTTATGAATTATAACTAACATTCAAAGTCCTGCTGATTTGGGGACTCGTTACCTGTGCTCTATGTTAAAGGAAAAAACAAAACGAAACAAAACAAAACAAATCCTCCCAAATTTTAATTGAAACCATGGCTCACTGTTTACATTGCAGTAGCTGGCTAATGTAGCGTATGTATTTTGCTTTGTGATGAACTTTAATCTTTTATTCATCTCTTTATAACGATCATATCGAGCACACACACTTCTTTGATGATATAACCTTCAGAATATGGCTTCTGGAATGTACTTTAATCTAATTCTGACTGAAGTTTCATTTGTCCAACAAGCCCGTCAGGTTCCTTGTAGATATTCTGAGAAGAGGGAGGAAGGTGAAGAATCTTCCATCCATAAATACAACAGCAAAATGACACCTGGTACAACAGTCAGTATATTCTCTACTTTCTCATCAGCCTCTGGTGCTTCTCATCAGGGGCCCTGCAGGCTTCCGGGGTGGGCAGGTTGTTGCTCATGTGACACTGTCTAGGCATCGCAGGAGGTGCCAGGGATGGCCCCTGTCACTATGATAATCAAAAACTCCCACACACTTCTGCAACCCCAACGTGGATGATATTAAGTATAAAACGATTTATACTTAAGCTCAACAGTTACCAACAACTTAATTCTCCTTGTGTTCCCTCAAAAAGCAAAATCTTATGAAAGTTATTAAAGACCATATATCTTTGCTTGGATGAGAAGAAAAGAGGTATTTCACTGAACCCATGTTGTGTGCAAGATTCTATGAGAGTTGTGAGAGAAATAAATATTACACACACACACACACACACACACACACACACACACACACATGCAAAGAGAGGAAACAAACCAAACCAGTCTTGCTGTTACAGAAAATACAATTTAGGCAAAGATAGGCAAGCATACAACTAGCTAAAATAATATGCTTGGTACACCTACTAGAGATCCCCTCAGCATGCTCCATCATTTTACTAAGCCACTGTGTTTTATTTAGATGAATAAACACTAAAACTAGTCTCTGTACCTCTGAGCACGGAGGGCGGAGCCCATGATGTTCGCCCACACGTCTGCCAGGGTCTGTAGCTGAGTCTGGATCACCCTCCGACCCTCTTCGTTGCTACTTCTCGCGGCCTGTTCCCCTTTGCCAATGGCCATGTTCAACTTAACTTCTCCTTCGCCTTTCATCAGGAGAATATCCTACGAAGAAAGAGTAAATACAGCCAGTAGAAACATGAAAGCTTTCTGATATTTTTAAAAGCAGGTAGGGAATAACTTACTCACCTTAAAATGAAAACAGCGACAACAAACTCTGGACCCGCCAGCTGCGGCATGACACTTTACTTAAATATTAGCTATCCAGGAGTCTGGGAGTCAAAGATCAATTCCAATTTAAATTCTTGGAAAACTTTGGGCCACCAGCCTAGAATTTGTAACTTTACTAAAATTTGGTTTCAGAGTCAAAAGAGATTATTTTGAAAATGAAGACATACTTGTAAAAAACCTAATAGTCCCCTATTTTCATTGCCTGGCTAATTCCTGGCTTTCGAGGTCACCTTCGCTGACTGTGGTCTGGGTAGGTGGGCTCCTCTGTGCTTTCAACATAAGCCTGCTTGCTTCAAGTGCAGCCCCTACATACATGTCACACGGTAAGTAACAATTTACATACAGGTTGGTCTCTCCCAGTGACTTGAACGCCTAGAAATCAAGGATTAATTTTTATCTTTATAGGCCCAGCAACTTGTATAGTGCTTGGAGTAAAGTAGGTATTTTTTTCATAACATTTACTGAATATTTATGAAATAAAATTAAACATTATTTTATAACTATTAAAACAAAAATATGCCTTTACAAAGTGGAAAAATGACTACTCCACATTCTTTTGGCCCAGTTTCTCCACTTTACCTGAATAATCCTGATTTACAGGCTCACGGATTGATTAAGACGCAACTCAAACATTTGCGAATCTAATCAAATCAGTCTTCAGAAGTTGTGGGTGTCTAGCTGGTGCCACACGTACCTGTATTTGTAACAGCCGTTTTTCCAAGGTGTCTTTGCTTCCGACGGTGCTCTCTGCACAGGCCAGTTTGTCTTGAGCATCCTTCACCCAGGACCACATGCTCTGCAGTGCCTCCTCCAGGGCCTCGTGCTCCTGCAGGGCCAGCTGGCAGCTCCTGAGTTTCTCCTTGGTCATTCTGAGTAAGTGCTGGTAGGTCGTGAGCAGCTGAGAGCACAGGCGTCCTTCTTTCCCAACGCCGTGGCCTTCTTCGCTGAGAAGCTGCCCTCTCTGGGAGAGCTTATCAAGAGATTCTCTAAAGAAAACAAAAGAAATTCATTCTGCCATTCTGCAGTGCAGGGGAGTGACAAATGATTGTTGATATCGGAGCGGTAACCAGAAAAGGCCCCACAGCTGACATGCCTTTGAAATGAGGAGCCCGGGGACCGTGCCGGCCACCTGCTTCTCTTATGGTTTCTCCAAATGTGGTCAATATACATCCGGGGGCGTAATTTAGTCCTTGCTGTGCCGGGATCCAAGGCCAGTGTATTCCTAGGGATTCACCTCAGAAAATGGCCCAGGCCTGGCTCTCCAGGCCTTCTCTAGCGTCTCTCCATTCTTATTTAATGCTCTAACCACGAACAGCTCACTGAAATCCCCCAAAACACGGCTGTTTTATACATACACGGAGGGTCCTCTTGTGTGAAAACCTTCTGCTCTCCTCTGCTTCTTTTCTAGCTGCACCTTTCAAAGCTCAGTGCAGGCATCGCATCCCAGGCAGCACTGTGATGACTGGACAGGGTGGAGAGGACAGGTGTCCTCCAGTGGGAGCCTCCTGCCTTGTATGGCTCTGCCACCTCCTCCACCCTGACTATCTCAACCCACAAGGCCTCTCTGTTTTCTATAAGCCAAGGCTAGTACATCCACCTAGAGTCCTCAGCACCCAACACAGATGTTAGGCAGAGATAAAATGCGCCTCCCCCCCACCCCCCGCTCAAAAAAAAATCTTTCAAAAGGCCATTTTATGAGCGCTTACGGGTGTCCTTCTTGTATTTTGGGTGCCTTGCTCATCTCAGTTTGGAATTACGTTAATTAGCTCATGAGAAAAATGTAATCATTCATGGCTGAGTTGGCTCCATCCTGTTTTACAGGTTCTGAACTCGGATCGGCACATCTATCAGGAAATGTCGGGGACGCCAGAAGGGAGAGTGCAGATGTCTGAACACAAACTGTTGTGAGTACTAGAAAAACGGTATGGATGGAGCCTATCTCCTACAATGTCTCAATTTTTTTTTTCTGAGCAGCTACTATGTAAATGGTATCCTAAAGGGCCTCTGTGAGATATGTAACCCTAATACAATATTACTCATTCTAAAATACATTATCTGTTTGGTGAGACAAAAAAAGTGGGTTAAGTAAATAATAATTCAAGACAGATCTCACTTATTATTATAAGAAGAATTACTTAATAGATGATAAAAATTCAATAATTCTGAAGTCTGGGATGCTTTTAAAAAATATAGGGCATCCCCAAAGATATGTGAAGTACCGGAAATATGAGGATGGAAACAAAAACAACAAACAAACAAACAAACAATAACAGTACTAGGAGGAGCAAACAGCAAGCAAGGGAGAGGAGTAGCCTTAGAAGGAAGCTGGGAACGAATACAGTTAAGGACTCAGCATCTGGTCCTGGAACATCAGAGAGTAATAGCTCAAGAAGAATGTGTAAAGTCATTTGAAAAGTTTAGAAGGAGAGAAGTAAGTCTGGCCATGTTATATTGTAGCTAGGCAAGAGTCAAGGTTTTAAAAGGAAATATTAGTGTCATTTTCAGAAAGTTATAGTTAGAATGATGCTCTTCTGTTAATTCAGCAAATATTTTCTATTGTTCCGGCACGATACTAGACAATGGTAATATAAAGATGATAAAAATCTGATGGTCCCCGGCCCTGAGGAACTCGCCATGATGGGTTAGGGTATACGGGGTCACAGAGATGGGCCCAAAGCATTCCAGGGAAATTTTATAATAATCATCAAACTAGCACACCAATAGTTTTCAGTATGGGTTGTGTTTGTGCATTTACTTGCATGTTTGTTTTTCAAGGCAAGGAATACTCAACGTGTTTGATCAAAAAAGAGTACTCAGCAGAAACAGAGGATGGGTATAATCTGAATTAAGCAATTTTTACTCAATCGATCACTGTGGCTGCTTTGCCTGATCCAGGCTGGGTGCTACTGCTGCTGCTTCACAGATGGGTGCATCTGCTCTCCGAAAGTTTGGTTAAGGAGTTTGAGGTCAAATGGCACTCCCCTGATGGACAGTGTTCCATCTTCCGATGGAAGATTTCCAGTGAAGCCACAGACAATGCCAAGGGAGGAGCATGAATTTAGGGTGCAAAGCCCTGATGGTCAGGCCAGAGAACTTGGCCTGGGAAAAAAGTCAGAATCACTTGCTCAGTTGGGAAGCAATGAAGAGACAAATATTGCAGTGGAGAAGAAAAACCTCCAAGACAGTCAGACATAGTGACCATATCTTTTGTTTTACTAAGAATATTATGAGGATGAGGAGGGCTGAAAATGGGCCTGGAGGGTGATGTGTATAAAGAATATATGAAAATTGGAATCTTCCACATTATTTTTTTTATAAATGAAGAGTATCTTTTAATCACCTTAAATCTTTATAATAACCCATGAAGGAAAGTATATCATCATCATCATCATCATCATCATCACCACAACACTTAAAGGCTAGTATCAAAAAAATACAGGAAACGAGTGGCTTGTCTAATCTGTTGAGCGAAGGGAGGAGGAAGTGGGGCCAGCTCCTTATTTCCGCCCCATGCTCTCCCTAGAACACTATATGGCCATGGAAAACACTGCATGTTGTTTGTATTCTAGACATTCAAGGATGGAAACACACACAGCCACCAAAAATTAACCAACCAACTCAG
>NW_006438644.1:316517-324214 GCF_000325575.1 Pteropus alecto | reverse complement strand
AGGGAAAGGACCTGCCACGCCTGCACCATACCTGGCAGCCAGCAGTTCTCCCAGAAACATTTCAACTTTATGGACTTCATTTTTCTTCTCAGGAATGTGCTGTTTACTCTCTCCTAAGTTTTCTGTACTTAACCTTTCATCCATTTCATGGATCCATAAGTTCAGTTTTCTGTGCTGATCTTCAAAGCTAAAGAAAAAAAAAAAACACCTTAGAGAAATTCTTATGTGCTTATTATAATAAATAAATTCGAATATCCAAGGTCACAATATTTATGGCAATTAAGAGCTCATGAAATTTCAAGTGTGGAAGGATATTCAACAGTAAATCCATCCAAAGTATCACTTACTTCAGTAACAAAACCAAAAATCATGGAAATTTCTCCAGATCCAAGCAAAAAAAGGATCACCCTGTCTTGTGGAACTGATTACGTGAAATCAGTCACACGTGGTAATTACCAGCAAGATTATGTTCCTATGTTAACGTGCACTTAACTATGTGTTTTACTACAAAGACTCTGAATTAGGGCCAATGGATAAGTGAGGCTATGGACATGCTGGAAAAAAAAAAGGAGCATCATCTCTGTGTCTTTGTATTTTATGAGCTTTGAATACGGCACAAGAGCACGAGGGCTCAAAATTTTGACGTATTTTCCCCACCTGGTAACAAGCTTTTTTTTTCTTCTTAATTTTATATTCACCTACGTTGACATAGATTCTTGACTGGAATCTTAATTTACAGAAATTCGACAGGCGTTTTCTGTCATAACTCCAACCCAACAGAAGTAGAGAAAAAGAAAAGACTTGCATAATCTAAAACCTGGGTGTCAGTGCTCGAATATCTTGATTTAGCCAAACAGACATTAAAAAAAAAAAAAAGCATGCATTTATGTCATTTACAATTACTGCTGAATATAATTCTTTTCTTCTTCTGTATAGAAAATAAAGCCAAATGATACTGTCAGAGTTCAAGCAATCAATTGCTACCCTAGTATGAACCAGTACTTAAGGTGAAAGCTTATTATAATTCAAACTCATGCTTTCAAAGATTATTCATTTATTCACAATGGCTCTTTTC
Source organism: Pteropus alecto (assembly GCF_000325575.1). Classification (NCBI taxonomy): domain Eukaryota; kingdom Metazoa; phylum Chordata; class Mammalia; order Chiroptera; family Pteropodidae; genus Pteropus; species Pteropus alecto. The sequence continues at coordinate 323,139 of NW_006438644.1, read as the reverse complement.
TTTTAAGCCTTTGAAAACATATTCGGTGTACATGCAATCCAACCATATAGAAACAACCTACCTCCCAAGTTCTAAAGCACAGTCTTGAAGAGCCTGTTTGTCTTTAAGGCACTGTTTCAGAAATGCCTGAAACTCTTCGTTAGCCTTCGTAATTTGTTCCTGAATGCTGCTGACAATTTGTTTAGACAAATGTGCGTATAAGGTTTGTCCTTCTTGAGTCACGGCATCAAGCTTGCTCTGCCCATCAGTGACGGAGTCCAAAACATTCTATTTCAGGAAATAAAGATAATAGAAAATATTTGCTATTATTCGGTGACCCCAGTGCATGGGATCATTAACTACAATTATTAGCTGAGATACTATAGCAAGAGAAGAAAAACAAAGGCCAAAGGAAGAGTCTTTAACAAGAGGCATTTGCAATTGCTACTCAGACTTTTCTTTGTGGAGTTACTGCATCTCAAAGGGGACAATTCCACATCTGAACTCACCCTGGATCCTGCAAAACTAGCTTCCTTTATTATACCAATCTTCCCGCCATGATGGCTAATGAGTTATCTACATGATTGTCATCACCCGCTAGGCCACAAAATCCTCATGTTCCCATTCATTTTTCAAAATCATTTTTTTTTACAATACTTAGCATAGTGCTTTGCACACATAAGGCACTTGAAAAACTTAGCCAAAATTCAATTTGAACCTAGCTTTCTGTTAGTCATTTCTTAATTCTAAATCACAACGACCTTTCCTTTTCCTGAATTCATACATTTTTTCATAGTCAGTAAAACCTATAAAATCTATAATGCCTATTGCTTTAATTTGAACATATCTGAGCTCCAAATTTAGACCATAAGCTGTTAAAAAGCACAAGTGATGTCTTCTTTTTAAAACTCCCCCATGATAGTAACATAGATATAATTGTTTATGCTTTTACTGCTATAGAAATTAAAATTAGGTTTAGTTTTGAGTGAATGCCAAAGAATGGTCAAGACTCTAAAAGAGAGAGGGAAGGGATCTAGAAATTCTAGAGCTATAACTTACTTTTTCAACTTACTTTTCATATTGCCTATCATCTTATGACTCAAGAAATCTAGTTCTGATAAGGAGCAAGACGAGTTTCAATGAAATAAGATTTGGAAAAAGAGCTGATTTAGGTGTGACCTGAAAGAACCCAAGTGCAGTTTGGAGAAGAAGAAAAAGCGGTGCCAGCTTTCCTACCTGAAGCTCGTGAAGCTTCGCCTCGAGAACTTTGCTGTCACCAGTTCTATCCGATGATTCTTTCGCTGCTACTTTTATTCCAGAAAACCATTCTTGGAATTCCTGCATAGACTCTTTTAAAAATAACGAAAATGAGAAGTACATCCAAAACTGGGCATGAGCTTCCAGAATTATCACCACAAATTCATTCTGGCCTCTGGCCCATTGCATCTTGCCTTACCAAATACTCCAGAAAGAAAATAATAACAACGCAGACTACGACACAGCATGATCATGACTGTTCATGGCAGAACTGAGAAATTATCTCAGAGAAAAGACAGGAAAAGAAATTTATATTCCTAAAATGTCTGATTTCTCCTTATGTTTCTTTTTTTTGGGGGGGGGGGGGGGAATAAATAATTGCCTGGATATGTAAGAGTGTAAGGGGAGAAATGCTCTAGGGGTGTTAAAACCATTTTTATGGCAAAAGAAGAAAACTTCTCCTCTCTCCACCTAGCTGACTCAAAGAGTCTTCATGCTCTCACACCATAGCATTGGCACAGCCACGCGGGAAGCCTAGCCAGGGACATACGACTGGCAATTTCCTGAATTATAGGGCTGCCGTGTTTCATGGCCTCTCCTAATACCCAAGTTTACTGTCATTTCCTTACAGCAGTGAGAGTAATTTTCCACACAAATGAGCTATATGTAGAAAAAGCAGATGAAATTCAGAATCATCGAAACGGTGGACTCCTACTTTCTTGGGGAGAAAGAGGAAAAATTCTGCTGATGTTGAGAGCACAAGCATAACACTTCTACTGGCCAAATCTCAATCCACAAATGAATTTCAAATGATATTGTTCTGGAAAGTTTTGCAAACTTTTGCTGGCAGTTTCGATGAAACATTTGGTTTGATTCTTTCTTGTAAACGAACTATTTGTGCTACGGCCTGTAAGAGCTCACCATTAAAGTGTTTTTCCAGAGACTCCTGAAGGCTGGCCTGTGTTTTGAGGCACAGCTGGCTCACGGCCTCGTGTTTCTTTATCAGCCCAGTCATGGCGCTGCCCAGGCCCGCCAGCTCAGCTGAGTGGTACCTGCGGCACAAACTATTGAGATTTTCTTGGGTGGAGCTGATGCTGCTTTGCTGACTTTGAAGTTCTTTTTGTATTTCCTACAAAATGAAAGTATGCCATGAAGGATGTTCGTCACGTTCAAGAAAAATATTCCATCTGCTCTACTATGGTAATTTTCTTGGAAACTGATGCTGTTGAAATCCATTCAGTAATGTATACATTTTTATGAGATTTGTGTGTGTGTCTGTGTGTGTGTGTGTGTGTGTGTGTGTGTGTGTGTGTGTGTGCGTGTATTTGTGATAGATCTGAGTTGATCATTCAAAAATTTTGTCCAGTTCCCCTTGGGAACAACTGCAAACTGCTATTGAGAAGTCGCTAGGATTTGGGTGCTAGTCTAGGATTTCAAACAAACGAACTGAATAGATGCTTACGGATTCCATAAGCGTCTATTCATGGGCCTGGGTTTAGTCAGTTGGTTAGAAACTATTCATGGAATCGCCCTCCCAAGCTCACATTCTACAATGAGCCACTAGGGCTTTGTTTCAGGGTCACAGGCCAAACCAAGAGCACCGGAGGCTGATTTAAAACATATGTTCTTAGTCTCAAGTACAGTAAGAAAACATGCTAAAAGAGAACAGATCACATATGTGGAAAAGTCAACTCACAAGCTTCACAGAGAGTTGATCATGAATGTCATTTATGAAAATGGACAGATGACACGAAAGCAGGATGGTTCCCCAACTGTCCTTTTTAAAATATGTCCTTTTCTAGATGAAAGCAGTCATACTGACCAATAAAAATAATTAAATGATGAAAAAGTATTTGGTATTCAAGTTTGAAAATTCATAAACATTCAAACAGTTCTAGAGATACCACCCTTTTAATAATAATTACCATTATTAACAATAACAGATATAGCCTATGAGCAAGCCCTGTAGCAATGCATGCTTTCTGTCTTTAGATTATTCATTTTGCATTCAGTTCTTCACCTGTTACACTTTGCTGTGCCTGGTGTTATGGGCAATTGAGAGCAGAGGTTATATTTTGATTATCGTCTCCACAAAACAGAACTGATGTTCCCACCGAAATGTAAACACTGAACGAGAGTTTGTTACTTACCTTTACTTTTTTCAGCCCTTCACAAGTCTCCGTTAGAGCACAGTTCATTAAGGATTCCTCCAGTTTTGTCAGCCAGGTTGTTATGTCATTAACAAATTTCTCCACTTGTGTACTCTGAGCAGTGAAATCTTTCAGGGTTCCTTTGGCCTCTTCGGTAAGTTCTTTGGCATGCTCCAGTCTCTGCCTTAAGTCTGCTTCTATAAACTAAAACATACAGTAAGATTTCATCAACATCTGTGAAGACCAGACACGCGTTTACTGGAAATCCCATCGATGTGTAGCTTGATGGTAGAAAACACGTAAGCCTAACTGTGAATGCCCATTCGATTTCTCTACAAAGAAAAATCAGTGGGTATGACTTGCCAAGCATTTTAAGCGATGGAAAAATGGAAAGAGTAAGGATTACAGTTAACACGGGACATTAAAGTGGCGGTTAGAGGTTCCAAGGAAGACACAAGATCATATTTCAAAAACAGACCTCGACTTCTGCAGAGTTACCAGGGAGGTGACCAAAAATCTGTTATGCATTCTCCCTGGGAATCGCTCACACATTTTCCCATTTTCTCCCTGATGTAGCTGCTACTGGGGACAAATCCATAGGATCTCATCACGGACACTTTTCTTTTTCTCTCCCATTTTCAAATATTCGCAGAGGCTAGTTCTCCTTTCCTTCCGAATGATTTATTTTGAGAGGGCTTACATTTTTCCTGGCCCCACAGATAATAAAAAAGAAACATAATCATAATGAATTGCAAACAATTTCGATTCCATAATTAACACATCCAGGCCCATTAAATAATCAAAACTTTGAACTTACAGGTTAAGGCTTTTTTCTCGCCCCAGCTCAGATCTGCTGCAAACAGGAAGCTTACAGTGCAGAAAAGGGCCCCGTGCCAATTTTTGTCTTTCTTTGCTTTATTTATATTCCCCCATCTTGCACAGCTCTGACCTCTGCAGGCTTGGACAGGCTGGCAGGTGAACGAGGGAACTGACACCTGTATTTTCTAGGCCAGGTGACAGTTCACACTGTCTCCTCTCTCAGGCCTTTGTGTGTTTTTCTGAGACTCGCCTCATTGATGCGACTGCCTAGTGAAGTTCCCTGGATGTAAGCAGTGCTCTTTTCTCTGGCTCTTCATTTTCTCCTGCAGCCTGCGGGCATCCGTAACCTCCCACGGCCGAGGTCCGTCATTCCCCAGAAAACCTTAGCTAATCTGAGCTTTTACACACTGATGCTCTCTCATTTCCTCTCATAATTCACTTCTGGGCCAGAGGTCACTCTCTGGCATTCACCCCAGATGACTCAGAGATGCTGGCCACTCCACTCGAAGCAATCATTTCTCCTTTGGCAAAAACACCAGCAGTTAGCAAGCCTGTCTCTCACCGTTAAGGCAGCTCTGAGGGAGTTAGATATTAGACTCTCATGTCCGCCAGTTGCAGGCGGCATATGTCCTATTCTCCAGATGGTACCACTAAAACCCTTCTCCCTTTTCTGAGGTAAGGTACAGGCACTCCCGGACCTTCTCCCGGAGTATGCCTATGTGTGTACGTGTGTGAGAATCTGGAGTTCAACAGTAGCTCTCTCCCCAAACCCTGCTTCTGTCTTCTGCAAAAGTTCAACTGCCGCCCATTCATACCCTCGCCCTGGGTGGCAGGCATAAGCGCTCCTTTTCGCTTTTATATCATTAGCACCCCTTCTGCTCTCCTTGTTTCAGGTGAAATTTCTAACATTCTGGCACAGATATATCATCCACCGATGACACTAACTGAGGGATACACCGTCTCACATCAGAGCAACAGTACAGCTGACCCAGCAAGGCTGATTCGTTAGAGAGAAGCAGAACACAGGACAAAGGCAAAAGGGGAAGAAAGAAAAGATAGAGAAAATGCATGAGGGCAGCAACAAATGGGTTAAAGTAATGCAGCAGAATCTTTAGCCTGGAGCCCACGGTGCTGGCCCGCGGGACAGATCCCTCCTGCTGGCTGCTCTGAGGGCACCAGCACATAAGTAGCCAGGTTTCCTGGTGCGTCCTGGTCCGCCCTGGCCTGCCTCATGGTCTCTGTGGATTTGTGCCATCTAACGGGCCTTGAAAGGAGATTTGCAATGGTGATCCCTTTAAACCCAAATACTCGGGAAATGAATTAGAAAAATTTCAATAAGGATATCAGATTCATAAATATGGTCTCTGTTCCTGTCTAGACATAAAATGGTTCATGAAGCAAGCTGGGTGATACTACTACTAAAATTTAGTAAGGAAAAAAGGAACTAATCTCATTATAATATTTGAGTTAAAAATATGTTACTACTAGCACAAAGAATTCTAAAGATGTTACTATGTTAATCACCATTTATGATAAGGTCCATGTGTTTTCTTGGAATTATGATAATAATATAATGAGAATACATACATACATACATATGTACTTTAATATATAAATACATAAAGAATATAAGTTGTTTTATTGTTTTTTTGTTTTTTGGGTTTTTTTTGAGATAGAGAGAGTCTAGTGTATAGCAGTTATTACAAACCTGATTGAGTGCTTACCTGAAGGTCTGGTGGCGTTTCTAGATTTTTAGTTAATTCTTTTAGATCCTTAACTTTGGAATGAAGTTCTTCCAATTTCAATGCTTTGTTTTTAACTTCAGACTGTGAAATAAAAGACAAAGGGGAAAGCATAACTGGTTCAAACACTGACAAGTTATATTTAGCATTTATAATTTTAAGACTTAACTGTCAAAATGCCCCAACTTTAAGCTGGGGTTAAAAAAAAAAAAAAAAAAAAACTCTTTCATTTTCTGATCATTGCCATTCTTTCTGAATGTGGAAAAATGTCACTATTAACTTTCACTTGGGGATATGAGGGAGTATGCAGAACTTCCTTTCCTCCTACCCTCTTTTATTGGGGGAAAAAAAAGCTCTTGGAAAAAATGAAACGCTAACCAAAAGTCTTGAGTCAGTGAAAAAAAAACTCTTTCATTTTCTGATCATTGCCATTCTTTCTGAATGTGGAAAAATGTCACTATTAACTTTCACCGGGGATATGAGGGAGTATGCAGAACTTCCTTTCGTCCTACCCTCTTTTATTGGGGGGAAAAAAAAGCTCTTGGAAAAAATGAAACGCTAACCAAAAGTCTTGAGTCAGTGGGAATTTTCAATAGCTAACTGTCATTTACTTATTAGCATGGATATCACTGGTTACTAGGGCAGCATTAAACTCTTGAGGAAGCTTCAAAGCAA
>NW_006438644.1:307275-316479 GCF_000325575.1 Pteropus alecto | reverse complement strand
ATGTAATACATAAGAAACCTTTCAAATAAAAATTAAAAAGATGTTAAAGCAGAAATCAAGTTAATTAAGAAATTCGCATCTAATATTTTGCCTTTTTTTCACCAACACTAACACAAAGAGAAGAAAGAATAATCAAAGAATCATTACTAAACAAATTAGACACTTATAACCTTCATTAGTTATCTGGGGCCACAAAGGAACATTTAACAATGTAACCCTCTCAACTTAAATATCCTATCTCGGTGCTTTGTGGACACTAACGAACCTCCTGATACCTTCAAACTGGAAAGTAATTTACTTGCTCAGTAAGATGTGATGAACTGTCAGGCCCACTGGCCTTTTCCAGAAGGAGACTGGGCAATTAAGGCTTCACACTTAAACACCTACACTTAATTTGCTACTCAGCGACAGTTACACTATAAGGCACGATGCTGAATCCTGGTCATTGATTTTATTAGCTCGTGGGCCACGCAGACATTCAGGAGCCTCAAAACCCATCTCTGTGAGTCACTGAATCTGGACATGTTGAACGTGGGGCTAATACCCACTAGCTCCCTGGTACCAGAGGTCAGGAGCAGGAGTGTACTATATGCTAGTTTAACAACTAGCTCTCTTAAAAAAAGGCCCTGATTTGTTAGCATTCACCACCATTTTGAGTTACAACATGATGTTACTACACACGGAGTCAGAAGAGCCACACAGTAGCACGCCATTCAACAGTATTTCCATCATATGGGTGTAATAAATGTCAATAACTCAAGAGCCTAGATAACAGTAATATGAAAATAATAATTAGAAAGTGATATGCATTATTTTAAATTTATTTTTATTGATGTTTAAATATAATTTATTTACAATTCAATTTTAGTAATGGTTGTGTTTAACTCTGGCTCACGACATTCCTGAAAATGTAATTACTGGCTTTTGTGAGCAGACTCAAGCATGATTCCAGCGTACACCACTGTCTGATCTGTAATGTTAACAACACCAAACATAATAACTAAAGAAACAGTGGTATCCCTCCCCGATCGTACTTTCAGTCCAGATAACTTCCTCCACTTCTGTTTGCCCTTAGAAATAGAAACAACCTCTAGAATGTTCTTTGGGTCAAAGACAGTTGGATAACAGGCAATAGAGATGATTCGACTATATTATTTCAGACTATAGTCATCCATTCACATATCTGTCCTGCTCCACCTGTGTGCCAGGCACAGTGCTGGGCTCCCAAGCATATGACGATGAACAGCTTCTGCCTCCACCAAGAGCACAGTCAGTCATATGCTTTGTGAAACAGCTCATCTATTTCTCGTCACTCTATTTCCCCTTACTTTGCTTCATTTTTCATCACAGCCAAATCATCACTTGACATTTTACATATAATATATATTATAATATAAATAAGTAAACACTTTAAGGGTAGGGACATTGTCTGTTTTACTAGTCTATTCTTAATGTCTAAAATGCTGCCTGATATATTTTAGGTGTGCTTAAGAATTAGATGAGTGAATGAATAAATAAATGCAAGAAATGGGAATAAAAGGAGTTTAAAATAAATTGGTGACAAGAACTTCAAAAGGCCACTTTCTGTGGAAGTCTATGAAACTGCAATTTCCATTTTCTTTCATTTCTGAAAAGGAAGTGGAAGAACCAAACACCTGGCATAAGTGTTCAGCACACGGTAAATACTAGTAAACATTTTGTTTGAATGACGAAAAAATAAATACTAAATATTAATGAATGATAAACACTTTCAGTTTGGTTTTTCAGTAGGAAGATGCTACATTCTCAGTTGAATGGCAAATATTATGGATTTTACGGGCTTTTACTGTTCCACTAATACTTTAAGTAAAACGTCCAAACTAACAAGTAATAAAAATGCAGAAAAAAACCCTCTTATCCAAGGCCTATTTCATCTTTCAAGTAAATAGCAAAAGATATTTCAGAGTTTGTTACACTCACATATGTCTCGAAATGAAGAACAAACTTTAGAAAAAGGACATAATTTTTTCATATCCTGGTCGATAATATACTATAAGCTCACAGATGAAGATGAGGTCAATTTACCTCAAATTCTTTGAGGAATTCTCCCGCCCTCAGGCTGTCATTCAGGTTGCTGATGCTTTCGGCCAGCTGTGGAACAGAATTGTTTGACCATCCTTCGATCTCATCTTTACTTGAAAGTACATCAGCCCAAAGGGACAGGCTCACCCTTAGCCTATCCATGTTCTCCTCGATTTTCTCTGATACCTGAGACAGAAAATGGAAACCATCTGGTTAATAGTCTGAGGCTTTGAGATGCTCCTTGCCTCATCAACGTACTTCAAATGTCAATGCTTCCTTAATCTGAAATTATATTCTGACTGAAAGCAAAGTTTTACAGAAATTATTGTAAGCTAATTAGTGTATCTGAGTCAAGTAAATGGTAACTATTACATAAATTGTTTCTGTCATTGGAGTTGGTTGAATTTCTGAGACATTTGGCTTTTGTTTGTAAATTGGGAAACTAACAACAACAGGTCTATTAGATCTACTATAATATAACTCACTCTAAGTATGAATTCTACAGGATAGGGGTCCATCTGGGACATTATTATATTTATTTTTGAAAATAACACAATATGCCTTTTTTTTGTAATACTGAGATATAAAAATGGGCATAGACTCGAACACATTTATAGAATAAGTAAATACATAGGAGAGCAACCAACTTATTTAGCGTGCTAAACTAATATCACTTAACTTTCTTCCCATAATATGAATGTCCTTTTAAAAGTGGAGGAATATAAGGTTTTCCAAAGTCCCCAAATTATTTGATTACTGTATATAAATATCAATGTCTAACTAAGTAATTTAGCTTATGTAAGGGATCCCACTATAGGTTAAACTTCTGAGCTCAGATACTGATAATAGGGGGTCAACAGAATCACTGAATTTTTGAGCTGGAAAACAATTTAAAATATGTATAGACTGAGATGTAAAGTTCCAAGAAATCAAGTGACTTGTTCTATGGTCACACAGTAAATGACAGAGCAAGAACTAAAACCCAGGGAGATAAACTACAAGTCCAATGTTTTTCGGTGCAAAATAGTAGTCTTACTACTTTAAATTATTTTATATTGGTTTAATGTTCTGTAGGATGTATATAAATTATTCTTTTATTTTTATCCATAATTACAGTTTTGAGAAGAAAAAGAGTTATAAATTTGTTATGATTGAAACAATTAAGTAAAATTCTAGAAAATCTGCCAATAAGTTTTAACAAAATAAAGCAAATAATTTGTTTACTAGTTCTAAATTTTATGTGAATGCTATTTTTCTTCAGAATATCACATTTGCAGTTGGCATTAAAGATTAAAAATAGAATTTGCATCTCTGAATAATGTTTGCCCCAAAATGTAATTCATAAATGTGAATATATAAACTGTTCACAAAATCCCAGGTGATAAACTTACATCCAGCCATTTGTCCACAGTGCTCTCCATGTCTGTTTTCACCAAAATGAAATCACTACTGTGAATTTTTTTCAGTTCAGATAACAACTGTTTTCCTTTACTGGTAAAATTATCCAATTCCTTCTGTTTATTACACATTTCATTCCTGGCAGTTTCATGCTGGGGACAAAAATGTTTCCTTAATTAATAAAATCATCAATGGTAAGTCAAGTTTAAAACCATTTGCCTTTAAGAAATTTAATTTGTGAATGATGTTGTGCAGAAACCAGTGATATTAATAAACTATGTAATATAATTTTCTTGAATTGCTAGAATCCTAAGATATTAGTATTCTTAAAAAGAAAAAGTTAAGCTTGTCAGCATGAATTATCTGCATCTAAATGTACTGACAAGATTTGTATAAAGAATGCTTTATGAATTAAAAAATACTAAATACTAAAGTATTCTACTAAAATAAACACATTTTGAATTATTACCTTGGATAAAGCCCATTTAAGATCTTCTTCATCTTTTATAGCAGTTTTGGTTACAATGACATTGCTGGCATTTTCTAAGACTTTAGATACAGCTGATTTCAAGTTCTGATATTCTCTCATTAAGTCAATAAGTCCACAGCATTGGCCCTGGCTATAATGATTAAAGAAAAGACATCATTTATTTTCATGTGTCAGGGAAGAGAAGCGTTGACTGCAATTGGACCTGATTTATAACCACATATTCATAGATGGATGTTGGAATCAAGAGAAAACCATATTTTTACCCACTGACTTCAAAAGAGTGCTGGTCAATCTCACTTCATCTAATGTCCAAAATGTTCTCATGAATGAAGAATGCCCACAGCCATTAAAATAAAATCTGTGACCTCAATGACATGCAAAGATAAATATACGTTCTTGAAAATTCAAACTTATGTAGGTGTCACCAAATTTCTGTTTTTTTTAAATTGTTCCTTGATTTAATTACTTCTAGTAGTATGTATTGAGGGGAAGCAAAACAAAACAAAACAAATAAAAAACACTGTTCAATAATTAAATACATATGAGGTTTTTTTTTCTATTTCAATGTCACAAATTTTCATTGACTATGAATCTCCTGAAAATTGTCAAAGTAAGAAGATAGTTTTTGTTCATAAAAGTAAAATGCCTTTGAACAAGTCATTCTAAACATTTTTCCAAAGAAAGAGATGTACACTAAGATTTAGGTAAAGTGATATTCTTCTCACCAATATTTATAATAGGAGAAAAAATAGAAATAACTCAAATGTTAAAAATAGGCCAATAATTAAATAAATTCTGATACATTCTTATAATTGAATATTGTGCAACCTCTAATAAAGCATAATTTAGAGAATGTCCAGGGCTATTTATTGAAAAGACTATTCTTTCTCCATCAAACTGCCTTTGTCAAAAATCAATTGAGCATGTATGTGTGGCTCTATTTCTGAACACTCTATATGTTCCATTACCCTCTAGCCAACACCACACTAAAACCAGGTAGTGTGAGTTCAATTCTTTTTCAAAATTGTACTGTTCTAAGTCTTCTGCTTTACATATACATTCTAGAATCAGTTTGTCAATTTCTACAAAACATCCTGCCAAGATTTTGATTAGAATTCTATCTATATAAAATAGACCTCAATAAGAAAACAAACAAGCCAAAAAAAAAAAAAAAAGTCGGCAATTTGAACAGGTCAATTTGAACAAGATATATAAATGTTAAATAACATATCAAAATATGCTCACTATCATTGGATGTCAGGGAAATGCAAATTAAAAACACAATAACATATCTCTACACACCTATTATAATGTCAAACAAGCAAGCAAACAATGACTCGACGTTAAGTGCTAAAAATGATGTGGAACAAATGGAACTCTGATACACGGCTAGTGCGAACGCAAAACGGTGCAACTACCCAGGCAATTTCTTAAAAGCACACACCAGACAACCCATAAGTCCACTTTTAGGTATTTACTCAAGTGAAATAAGAACTTAGATACATATACAAAATTGAACATGAATGTTTATAGACACTTTATTTATATAATCGTCCAAACTGGAAAGAATCAGCTCACATGTGATTTTGAAAAAGACAATACTAAAGAGACAGAGAACTGACCAATAGCTGACAGGGACCAGGAGTGAGGGGAGGGACTGACTACAATAAAACATGAGGACATTTTTTCAGGTGGTGCAACTGTTAGTGTGAAATTTGATAGTAATAACCGTTATATTACTATATGAGTTTGTCAAAAGGGTGTACATTTAAAAGGGTGAATTTTACTGTGTGTAAATCATATCTCAATAACAAATAAATATAACAAAACGAAAAAAGGAAATCGGAGATTAAGAGTCTCATGGTTGCACTTAGTAATTGTTCACAACTCCTGCTGTTAAGCATTGACTTTCACATGTAATTGTTATCTCAAGGTAACTTCCTCAGTCAAGTTCTGTAGGATTAAATGTTTATTGTTACTGAAGAGACACACTACTAAGGATGGCAAAAGATATTCAATTCTATTCAAATCATACCAAAGCAAATCAACAGGCAGTGGCCCAATGTCACAAAATAGGTAGAAGCTAAAAACAAAAACTGAGAATTTGTTGACTTACTTTTCATGAATTAGTTTCTTGGTATCATCCCAGGTGACTTCTAAGCGGTTTATCTCCCTGTCGACTTCAGGTGCAAAGGCTACATCTTTCTGAGCAATTTGCTTCGCTTTGTCTTTCAACCAACACAGCTCGTGCTCATGAGAATTCAATTCATCTTCTAACTGATTAAAGACTCTCAACCTGTGAATTAAAATGATACTTTACTGAAGGTAGTGAAATAATATATTTTTTTCTCCATAAAGCACACATATAGATAGCTAGAAAAACTTTTAACGGAGCAACTAAATATGTCAACTGATAAAGGTGCTTTTAAAGTCAACTTTTCATAATTCAGAGTGTACCTCAGAAAACATTTAAAGTCAGTCTCAACTATTCACCTTCAACCTCTTATTAAGTTTGTGTTCTCTTTCTATTTTGCCTTGATGGCATTAAACTTTTAAAATGAGGGCTGACCTTGAAGGCAAAGTAGGTAAGTTCTTACATTGGTAAAAAAATCTTATTGTGTCATGAGGTCTAATTCATGTAAAATAATAGCTGTTTCACTTAAAATAAAAATAGTTTACCAAGTGCTATAATACATACATATTTTAAAAACCTAAATCACATACCTTATTGAAAAGATTACCATGAGAAAAATTTCATTTTCTTTTTTGTCCCTAATATATTAATAATTGAGCATTTGTGAAAAGTGTCCACATAGAGGCAGCCATTGACTCTTTTATTCTTGCATTTTGGTTTAGTGCTGTAGAGTTTATAAAGTGAGTATGCAGGCATTATCCCATTTAATTGCCAAAACAAAGTGGCTGGGAACATGCATTGTCATTATTTCCATCTTACAAGAAGAGAGGTGATTTGCCCACCTCTCTGGGATTTATGGCTGGGATTTAATAAATCAGTCAATTCATTGCAACATTTTTGATAGTCTCTGTGTGACTGTGGTGAGTTCAGTGTTGTGAGTATTAACATGGACCTTCTTCTCCAGCAATTTTAGAATCTCCTGCCTGTTTGGCCCGAGCAGGCCTGAGAGGCCCAAGCAGGCTTGAGACTCCAGGCCACACAATGGCACCAGTCCTACTGCTGACTTCCTGGGTGACCCATTGGCTCCTTTGCCACCCTTGTTCCTCATTCTGTCCTTACTCTGAAGCCTATTTTGTCCTTGCCAAATCTTACTCTTTTTTTAAAGTTTATTTTTAAACTAGTCAGATAGCTTATTGCCCACAAGGCGTGTAAAGTAACCTCAGGAGCCACTATCATCTGACTAAAGCTTTGGCTCAATGTTTGATTCTGATTAAAAGGAAGCAACTTGCAATTGACGTGGCAGCGTCAACACAACTTATGAATTAGGGACACCGTGGTATGACTGCATTTCAGCGATTTCTTTGCCCGCTAAGAAAATGAAGAGAAAGTCAACCCTGAGAACATGAGTGGGGAGAAAGCTTCATCAAGAAGGAAAAATAAGATTGAGAAGAAAGCTACTGTATTAGGAGGAATAATTACTTTCCAAATTTACTGCAGGAAAATACCCTTGACCCCTTAGCTTCTCTATTAAAACTCACCTGGCAAAACCCCAGAGTGTGCTAAACCCTCTTCTCCTCCTTCTCCACACCTCTAAGCAAACAGGTAAAAGTAGTCGCACTCTGCCAGGAGGATTGGTTTCACTTTAAGTGAATGAACACAAATCTCAAATGGCGGCCTGTCACCTTACCAGGCCCCAGAGGTATCATTTCCATTTCCTCTGGACAGGAGAACGATTTCACACAATTTTCTCTTCACTGACCTCTTGTCGTCACTCGATTCTCAACTAATGAGCCCACTCTGTTTTTTTCTGAGAGGCTCGCTGCCACCAGGGACGAATTCCCTATTTTACCACCAAAACTACAAGTCTGCTTGAATCACTGTCTTTCTCCTCTTATTATTCTTGTTACAGAAGATGAGTCCCTTCTCCTATCAGTTAAAAATTGCTTAAAAATAGATAATATGATCTATATACTCTATTGTAAATAAGATCGCAGAGTGGCTGATGCGTAGCCCTTAGGAAAATCCCTAAGAAACCCCTCCAAAATTTTAGGACTTCTTAAGTGTCCAATTAGCCATTAATTGTATCCTAAAAACATAAAAGAAGAAAAGTTGCTAAATAGGGTACTATTAATGTGTTGCACAAGAGTTAATTCCAGAACAAATAAAAAAATCAGAGACAACTGGCTTCAATACAACTTCCTGTCACCTCTGCTGAAGCGCTTGGCGAGTAGGTTCTTTTAGCCGCTCTTTGTCGGTTCTTTCTTCGATGTCCTCAATACTTTTCAGCAACTCTTCTTTCTGGTCTTGGAATGCCTTTTTCAATACTGCCAGGGCATCTGCCTCACTCTGCTTGGTTCCCAGAAGGTTCTGGATACTCTCTAATTCTAAACAGAGATGATCAGCTATAGTTCTGCAGGAAGTCCTTTGCTCAGAACTTCCGCTTTTAAGATGGTATTGGGCTTTGGTAAGAATGCCGTCCAGACCGATGGCAGTAGATTCGAATGTTTTAACCTCTCGAATAGCGTCACTCAGGTCCTTCTCTAGTCGATCGGTCTGTTTCTTGTTCATACTGTTGGTTGCCTCCACCGTTTGCCGCAGCCGGAGGAGACCCCCTGACAGGGAGGCGTGGCTCTGTACGAATTCCGCCACCTGGGACAGGGCAAGCTGCCGCCTCTCCACCACCTGGCTGGCTTCCTCGAACAGCTGGAAGCAGTCCTCCGCTTTGCCCTGGAGAAGGTGAAGGTCCTCAGCTCGACCCAGGGCACCCAGCTTTGCGAGGTGACCCTGCAGGCTTTGCAGTTCCCCCTTTTTGCTCTCTATTTCTGCGGCGTGGTCCTGGAAAGGAAGAGAGCGTTATTGGCCCCTCGGATACACTGTGGTTTAGGCCGCAGATATAATATAGAATCGGTGATATCGAGATCCATTTTAAATGTAGTGGTGGTGTAGTATTTAAAGGTCGTCTGCAGTGAATCTTTTAGAAACATTCTCAAAATTTCCCCTGTTTTGCTCATCTATATATTTCATGTAAAACACAACTCTTTTGTAGAACTAATTCATTCCATGGAAAAGATTTCTTTATGAATAGAAATAGCTAAAAGAAAATATATGTAAATAGATATAG